>NC_045752.1:3408108-3408195 GCF_008692095.1 Etheostoma spectabile
TGCCATTGAGAACGAGCTAGCATGCTACGGTTAGCCACCTTGTCTTAGCTAGTGATATAGAAAGCCGTGCAGATTTTGAACAACTCA
>NC_045752.1:3408205-3408456 GCF_008692095.1 Etheostoma spectabile
AGACTGAAGACAGAGGACATTCAGAATATGAATAAACCCGTATCTCACTTAACACAGCATGGATAGTTATTTTGGTTTTTGCGTGTGGAAGCACCAGAGACACAAAATATCACCCCAAAATCCCAGGAAAAAAAAGTATATATTTTTTCATAATATGGGCACTTTGCAAGGGGACAGACACGAAGCTGTACTCTCCTCTGTTCTGCTGTACTGTGATCCGCTCAGTTGCACTCCATTTAGATTTTTACTCT
>NC_045752.1:3408466-3409659 GCF_008692095.1 Etheostoma spectabile
TGGTAAATGTTGTAAAACCCCCATCTTAGGAAGTATAGTCATTAAAATGAAAAGTGATTTTTTCATAATATGGGCACTTTAAGTATTAGCTCCGTTTTAAAGAAAGACTAAGCTGGACCTGCAGTTTGGAAAGTGAACAAAAAAATGCGAATAGCAAACTGGTGGCAGGCAGCTTAGATAGCAACATTTTAGCAGTGATGGGAACAATGCATCGGCATATTGCAAGTGAAAAGAAGATACTAAGTGTAATCCATCTTAATCGGGTCTATGCTAAATCCAGACAAGAGATGCATGTTAAAACCAGGCATAGAGCTAGGGATATAAAATCATTTCCACCAACAAGCAACTTAAATTTAGTGGAAGCTCTATGCAAAGAGAGGATTGCATTTCACCTCACTAAGACATTTACTTTATTCTGTGTGACAATGCCTCACATTCAAATATAGACACGTCAGCAAAACCTATGCCAAAATTCCCCTAATACGCAGGCTTCAGTTTGACTTGACAGAACTTCCACAAAATGTATTGAGAGCTGACTATTTCTTGGTGAACTACATGTCCACCAGACACACAAAGGCCCAACAGAGACGGCCTCTGTGGGAAAAAAAAGAATCAGAAACCTGCAAGTTGAATTGAATCTCGTTTAAAATGATGAGAAATAGTAATTAGCATGTACACGGTTTTGAGAGTTGTGTCCCATGAGACACAGAGTATCCTACCTGCTTGGTAACTTTTACGGACCAGATGATAATATGTATTTCAGAATTAAATGGTGAATATATTGGTTTTTCTCAACAAATCAACCGTGTGACAGAAACCTCATCAGTTTGAGTCACGTCACTGTTGCACTGCATCACAAACTGATCCTCCTCTCCTGGGCGTCCGCCTCCTGTTAATCACAGAATGTGACTTGACTATTTGAAAAAGTACCCATCATACCCCTAGGCCTGGGATGACTCATCCAGTATGGCTGCCACTCCATCACAGTGGGCCGGTCTAAAAAAGGTTCCCCTTCTCCCTCCAATCACTTTATCATTGCGCCTCTTCACCCCCCAACCCCGCTCATAATTCATTCCAACTGCACCCCCCGCCTCTGAACTGAACCACTAGTCTTGCTTTGCCGTGACAAAGAGTCTGTCATTGCTCCTCATCTCTTTCAAGTGCCTGACTGACAGCTCTGACAGCATGAAGGT
>NC_045752.1:3409669-3410916 GCF_008692095.1 Etheostoma spectabile
GTAAGGAGTTACCCTGCCGTGGTTCCTCTTCCCCCCCCCTGCGCCACAAGGTTTTAAACTTTCCGCTGTGTTTAGATGCCCCCATCGACCCACACAGACACACACAGTCTACATGCAGCGCCAACCCCCTCTTTCCTTCCCCAGGAGGGCTAAAATCCCATCATCCCTCTATGTCAGCGTCACTGTTGCAATCCTCACTCCATTAGCATAATATTCCCATTCCTTTGCCGCCTCACTCCTCTTGTATCAGACAAACTGCTCTAGGAATCATAGTGAGATATGCCATGCTCAGTCTACGTCTTTTGACTCTCTCGCTTTTCCACCCTCATGCACACAGATTCATTCACTCACTATCTCGCTCCTAATGTCTTTGATTCGGTTTCTCAAATCCGAGCAGACAGACAACTCCATTACGTGTGAGAGTGAGAAAGGTTGCAAGGATAGAAAGAGATATATGAATGATATACGAAGTAATGGTGGGAGAGATGAAGTGTAACACTGACTATTTATATGGCTGACTGGCTCAAACCACTTACCCCAATGATCTATAATGTGTTTGGATGTCACCAGTTTACCCCAGATGTGACACACATACAGACAGTGTCTCCACGGCAAGTCGACATACAACAGTTGTCTGCCTGAATTGGTGTTTGTCTTATGTTTCGTTGACACTGAACGCACACGCCGCATGCATGCATACATGAATAAACAGTAGACACGATTCTCAGTGAAAGCTCAGCCATCGGCAATGACCACAAAAAGACAGATAATGATCATCCATTCTGGAGTGTCAGCTGGGGCTGGTGTAAGGGCTGGAGGGCCAGCCAGAGCCCCATCAGGGGCTTATACATGGTGTGTTGGAGCTTTCTAATTGCCTAAACTCCATCAAGTCCCTGCAGCTCTCCATCTAAGCAGCTGACTTGAATAAAACTCATCTTCTGTCAAAAAAAGTTTATTTTTTTTTAAAAGTGTAAATTTGGTTTCAAAACAACTTGTAGTCTCTTTTAAAACATAACAAAACTAAATTGAAGTCAATGCCTTCTGCAACCGAACAACAAATAAAGCCATATTTGATCATGCAGCTGCAGGATTTATTGAGCATGTACAGTATTCAACCAGAAGCCCAAAAACTGCTGATTGCAACTTTTGTTTTTCAGCTGATACATTGTAGTCTTTTGCTTTTCTCGAATTTTCTTTCCTGCTCATTGCAGCTGGATTATATATATATATATATATATATATATATA
>NC_045752.1:3410926-3414616 GCF_008692095.1 Etheostoma spectabile
ATATATATATATATATATATATATATATACACAGTCAACTATTTTGATAGCTAAGGCAATACTGTTTGGATACACTACTACTCAAGTGAAAAATTGCAGTTACTCCAGGCAAATTGCAATAACCTGAACTATCTGACGGATACATTCAGATAAATATTGCCTTCATACACATGCTATTCTCGTCTAGATTTGTTTACATCCACATGACAAAGCTAAACATACCTTTTCAATCACTTTTGATCAAAATTGTGTCACTTTTTACCAGGCAGTGTGCACATTACCTCCTGAGCAGACAGACAACAGGATACAAGAACAATGGGGCGATCATGAGAGGAAGAACTGGGTCAAACATACAGACAGTGACCTTGTGGAACCATCTGAAGTGTCTCCGTCTGTCTCGGTCTTCCTCTCAGACTGATTGCTATGCTGCTGCCGTGATGTGAGTGATGGAGGACTTGCTTAACTCCATCCAGCAAGGACAGGAGGAAGGAAACACTCTGCCCTACAGCACCTGAATGACAACTGTAGATCACTGCTGGGCTATGTCGCCCTCTGCTGGCATGTTGGAGGTAGGCTACAGAGTGATACCATTTTTGATTTAGGGAGCAGCAAAATAACAGAACAAGCTAGAAATAGAATGACAGAACACTTGAAGCCTGTGCATCAACGGTGTAGCAATGAGAGAGAGAAAAAACAACCAACTTCCTCACCATAGCCTTCCAAGACTTAAACAGAAAGAGTACAAAACCCAGACAAATAGGCCAACACACAAATGACCAAGAATAAACAAAAAACAGCTACAGACACAAGTTTTGAGTTACATCCATGCGTGTTGTTGTACTCACTTGTCTGGAGTGTTGTGTATCGCAGAGTCCTCCACAACCTGTCCCAGCTTCAACTTCTCTCATTCATTCACAAAGCTTAACAGTTCACTCCGCCTCTCAGGTGTCACTGTGCTGCTCAGTTTCTCACCATTTTGAGTTAAATGAGGCTCTGCAGTCCCATCAGGGATTAATGTCCCAAACACACAGTCCCCACACATCTCACTGTTGAAACAAGGTCCTGAGCACATGAAGAAGTCAGCGCGAGAGGATCCACTATGTGCATTTTAGCGTTTAGCATTTTGCCGCTTACAGCACCTGTTCCCAACTTTGTGGGTGCGCTTGGTTTAAGTCACTGAGCGCGGGTCGTGCATTATACACGTTAGATAGATTTGATTTCCACCTATGTCAAAAATACAATTAAACCAACCCATAATTATTTCATTCTCTATGTTATTGCAATTTTGTGCTTTTTTTAACTGTTCACAAACTCCCACTCATGACAATTTAATCTGCTATCCTGCGGCTATACGCACACACACACACACACACACACACACACACACACACACACAACAGAGACTGGGCGCACGCACTCACAACCACACACACCCACACACACACACAACACACACACACACACACACACAGACACGCACACAACACACACACACGCACACACACACACACACTGTGTACACCAGCAGCTTCTTCCCTCCCGCAGGCAGCTGTTGTGGGTCATTCCATGGACGTATTATAGGGAGCATTCTGTTTATCAGTGAAAAGCCTTCATTCATATTCATGAGACTTTTTGTTCTACTCTGTAACGGATGTGACTTGAAATGTGGCCAAGTAGGACTACAGTACTTGAGGCAACAAATAGGAGACTTCAACACTCGTTTCTGATTTATTTACTACTACTCAAAGAAGTAGCCTACATGTAGGCTACGCCAAACACCACTTTGTTACAGGAACGAGAGTAAATGTTGAATATTCTCACTACTCCACCCACAAGTGCGTGATTAAAATGAGATATTTTGTAGGTAAAATGCACCTATAGTAGGAACTTGGAAGTGCAATGTGGCCAGTAGATGGCAGCAGATTTCTTTTGGACATTTTCTCAGCTTTTAACTCGGCCAGCTACCCAGTCAGTCAACGCTGCACAGGCTGTTTTGTATCACTGGATGCAAAGAAGGGGCAGTGCAAACCAACTTTTTGGAGAGACAATACAAGTGGGGTGTGTTGTTTTCTCCCTTTTTTTAAAACTTTGTCCGTCTCTAAGATTCTGATTGGTTGACACTTTTAGAGTAGTTTTTTTCCCTTACTGAACTTTTCCCTATAAAACCTCTGATGCTGTGAATGCTTTGAAGTGCGCAACGCAGCTCAATTGATGGACTTACTGAATTGCAAGGGGAAATTAAACAACAACACTGGATTCATTTGTATGGAATATCAGTTCTATTATTAGAGTCGGTTGATTTTGTTAAGCACTCACACTCGTAATTTGAAGGTTTCTCAACGGTTTCCGAACCCGGGACAAGCGGTCTTTACGCACAGTTTGCGCCATGGCGAACTCGTGTCTTCAACTGAGCGGCTTTCTCATCAGCTGCCTTGGCTGGCTGGGCATCGTGATCGCGACCGCCACCAATGACTGGGTGCTTATGTGTAAATACGGTTTGAACACATGCAAGAAGATGGACGAGCTGGGAGCCAAGGGGCCCTGGGCGGACTGTGTCATCTCCACGGGACTCTACCACTGCGTCTCCCTAACGCAGATCCTGGACCTGCCAGGTAGATACTGCTCTGTTCTATGCATCCCTGCAACAGCTTGTAAACATTTAGGCTTATTCTTTTTTTTCTCACCTGATTATTATGCAATTTATTTACAGTATGGAATTTCCGCCACTTGTTCACAAGCACAGTTTTTATTTATTCCCCCTTTTTTTTAACCTTTTGCTTAACCTTATGATGGAAAGCTATCTCTTTGTTAATCAGTAATATCATGTGTTTCATGTGTGTTTCCATAGCCTACATCCAGACGACACGTGCCCTGATGATCACAGGTTCGATCCTGGGTCTCCCAGCAGTGGGAATGGTCCTTATGTCCATGCCCTGCATCAGCCTCGGCAGTGAACCCCAGGGCTCCAAGAACAAACGCACCATCCTGGGGGGAGTGCTCATACTCATCGTCGGTAAGAGACTCTACTTTTACTTTTTGTTCACACAATGAAACTATGAATTAGTGGACAAAGACTGAATGTCATGGTCAGACAAGATGTACAGCAAAGCAAAGCGTGTCAAATAGATCTAGACCGAGATCCCATCCAGCCTTCCTCGCCGTGACCTCCTTTAACCCCACATCCAATGCTTACAAGCTGCTGAGAGAACAGGATGTTGAATATGACTGTGTTCCTCCCAGGGGTGCCCACATATGCACACAGACACACACACATTATATGTTCCTGTTCCGTTGAACCCTTCCCCCAGATCCCGTCCCATTCCTCTCCTCCACCTACTCTCATCCACACCCTGCCTTTGTCCTGAACCACATGGAAACTCACTCCCTCAATTGTCCAGTTTACTGTGCTTATAAATATTTGACTCTCGCTGCAGCATTTTTCCAACGCCTGTTTGCCTCAAATGAAATGCTAACACCTGTGTCCGTCCTTTCAGTTTTCCACTTCCCACGTTTGCAACAGCAAAATTATTCCCAGCGTGTGCCGTGCATCCCTGACTCACAAACATTACCATTACATCCATTTGAAGAAGTTAAAACCCTGACTTAGTTATTAGATTTTCTATTTTGTCACTGGGAACACTTTTACATTGGGGGATGATGTATTTGTGTGTGTGTGTGTGTGTGTGTGTG
>NC_045752.1:3414626-3417490 GCF_008692095.1 Etheostoma spectabile
TGTGTGTGTGTGTGTGTGTGTGTGTGCTTGTTGCACAGCAACATAAAAACAAACCACACTCACTATATTGTTGATCACTACCTCCATACTGGCAGCAAAGTCCCAGCAGAGTCCAACTTGAATTATTTTTCTCAGCTGTGTACTCCGAAGCATGAGTTTGGAAGCTTTTTAGTTCACACATTATTTGTATATTTGGTTATTGCCCTTTCTCAAGCAGTATCTTCAAATGACATTGGTGCTAAAAGGATTTCATGCAGTTGTTCATACTGGCACACAGCCAACATATACCAAATGTGTTCTTGTCAGCTGTATAGGGATTTCAATATTTGTACAAGTCTACATGCCTCTCCCTTACAGTTCAGGCAAAGCTTATACAACACCGTTAGAGCTTGCTGCTAACTAATATTGTTGCAAATATTCTTTTGTCTTTTATCCCCTTCTTTCCTGTTTGATGAGTAAATGATACCAAAACTAAAATAGTTCTCCAGTTACTGTGTACTCACACCAGCATTCAACCATTGATCTATCTTAGCCTTGGTTATGCTCCTTCAGAATTTTTGCTTTCAGCTGCACCATTTTGCCTCCCGAGTTTAATTACGTTTTCCTGACTGGTTTTCGGCCTTTTCGGCACTCCTCAGTATAATGATGATACAGAATGTATGCGTGTAGGCAGGATTTATGTGCACCATTTTGCCTCCCTAGTTTAATTTATGTTAAGCAGGATAACTTTGCATTCCCTTCACTTTAGTTACACTTGTTTTAATTCAAGGTTTTACACAGGTTTTTAATGGAGGTTATGTGTGTGCATGAGTTGCTCCTATTTGCACAATTTTGCATCCCCAGTTTTATTATGTAACTTGCAATTTTTAATCTAAAGCTAAGTTTTTTTTATAATCAGCAGCATAATTTTGCATTCCCAATTTAATTACACTTTGGATCAGTCTTTTTTTCCCCCAAAGTCACCTTTATACTGTATGTGTTGCTTTCGGAGACACCGATTATATTCCCCATTTTAACTATTTCTCTGTCTGTTTCTCCTCAGCCACATGTGGCATGGTGTCTACAGTCTGGTTTCCCTTCGGGGCTCACAAGGAGCATGGCCTCATGTCCTTCGGCTTCTCCCTCTACACTGGATGGGTGGGGACAATCTTCTCCCTGCTGGGCGGGTGCATTCTTACCTGCTGCTCCTCAGAGTCCTCCTCATCTCGCTCCTACCAGGACAACAATCGTTTCTACTACTCCAAACAGGGCGGTGGCAACCCGCCAGCCCCTTCCACCAATCACGCTAAGAGCGCCCACGTCTGAGAGCGGAGAGAGAGATCCGATGTGAAAGGGACTGTAGTTGGTATATAGAGACATATACACTAGGACACACATACACAATCACAGTTGCAATCAAACCTATACTGGAAGAGAAGGAGACAAATAAACACACTCATTCGTGTTCAAGAAAAATACACAAAGTCTTGAACGAGCACACAAACATACATGAAAGAGACATTCACACATCCAAACACCAGACTGTTTTTGTTGGAGCTCTTTTTTTTGTCTTTGGATTGTTTTTGTGTCACAGAGCTCATCTTCCAGCCTCCTCATGTTGGGCGTGGTGTGGACTCTCCCAGCTGTTACATAATTGTACAAGCTTCTGAGTAACTGCCCTGCACAGCAGCCTGAGGTCTTGTGGATCTAGAGATTGATCTTTAGGGCTGTCCTCAACATTCCCAGGCGACTAACACTCGTGATTTTATCGACTAGTGGATTTAATCGACAGATCTGTATAACCAAGTTTCTCCACAAAGAATCATGCGGGAGCACCACTTTAAATCTGTATGTACCAGAGATGTGCTCCTAAGTGTCTTGGAAATGAGTCTCTTAGCACGAAAGAGCATTAAAAAATTACTAATCGACTAAAGAAATCTTAGTCGACTGTGACCAAAACAACCGATTTGTTGACCCAAGAGGGGGCAGCTCTATTAATCTTCTACATTTCGTCTATTTTTCTATTTAGATGCTTCTTTAAAATCTTATGTGTAAATGTTTTTTTCTTTAAATCATTAATATCATGATCTGTATTTTTGATAAGAGCAGGGTATGATAGTATAATATTTGGAATTAGTAACATGTTCATTTACTTTGTTTATGCTCATTGGTTTTTCTTTGACATTATTGTACAGCTCCTCTTAAGCGATAGACTTGATTAAAAAGCACAGCCCTGTTTTCCACTGCAGGATGACTGTAATATAACGGGAACATACATTTCACAGGGGAGCTTTTTAGCCAGCAGTGTTGCGGTGTCCGTAATGGAGCCTAAGTATGTGCACTGACTTGGCAAAAAAAACAAAAAATTCTCCCTCCTCTGAAAACTACTTCATAATCCAAACCGTAAACATTTTTATGTGACTAACTAACTAAATGTTGCTTCTATTTTATTTGAATAATAATAACAACAAACAAAAAAATGGCAGTTTATCCTATAACTGTGGAGTTATCCATTTCCCTCAAGCATCTTCTTCCCATGCTGTAGAACAGGTCTGTAGCTGAAAATCTGTTCTATAAAAGCGTGGACAAATAAAAAATAGTATTATGTAGATTAGCTTCTCGTGAAGGAATGTGATGACTTGAATGTTCTGTATCTCAAACGTGCTATGAACACAGATGGAAATTTCCCACTCAGACCAGCGCCGAAGCAGTATTAGCTGGTTATTTATTGTTACACTGATGTGCTGTTGTTTGATTTTCTATAATAAAGACAAAAGAATTCAAAGTGCCTTTGTCTCGTGTGTGTCGATAAGATGTTACCATTCCATACATTACCTTCTTTACTTTATCTGGGTGTCGAGCTTAATACAGGGTGTCTGTAGATA
>NC_045752.1:3417500-3429525 GCF_008692095.1 Etheostoma spectabile
GTGTGTGTGTGTGTGTGTGTGTGTGTGGGATACAGTAATCACTGCCCTGGTACAAGCTGATTGTGACACTGTTTGTCGTAGGTTGATGATATAGATTGTCTATTGTGAGTCTGTGTGTTTGTTAATGTGTGAATATAAGCTAAAAACAAGGAGAAAACCCGAATTGTTATTAATGCATCATACTGTATCTGCAACCTCAAGTTAGGTCAGCACAGAAGAGCCTGTCCTTAAGACACTCAAAGACACACACTGTACCGGCCCCCCACACACAACCCCCACACCACCACCACACACACACACAAAATTGTATCCAGCTTGTGGCTGACTGTGTGCTCCTCTGTCCATGTCAAGGTCACTGAGTCATATAGATATTACATGATACTTTGGAAACAATATGTGCTATCTCATTGTCCTCAGCTTATCTTCAAACACACGCAGATACAAAACAATCTGTCCTAGTCCCAACCAACCATTCTGTCACTTTTCAGTACTGTATGTGTACAGTACGGCATGTTTTTTCCTTGCACGGCTGTGTGTGCAGGTGTGTGCGATCACGTCGGTGTGTGTATTCCCTGAAATGTGATGCTGTTACAGGCACAGAGCCATCCATTCTACAGGAGGCCCGTAGGAGGGTAGTGGACAACCATGCTGTCCTGTACTACTTAAAAAGACTGGTAGTGTTATGATAATCTATGCTAAAACATTGCTATCTTAAGTTTTTATCTACCAATGCATCTTTATTGTTGGAAGTTTAAACAGAGGATGAGATTCTGTTCTAGGACATTATCATACACCGACAGTGTGAGCTACTCTGTGATATATTTACTGTTCCAGTAATTATATTTTTGATTAAATGTTTATTTTCCTTTTCTGTATTCGCTGTACATCAACATGGCTTGTCTATTTCTACTTCAACTGAAATGCCCCGATTCATTTCCCAGAATATCATTCAGCAAAACCCAGAGAACATCCGTTAACCTTTTTCCCTTCCTCTTTGTTTCTGTGTAGGAGGTGAGTTCATAAATCATAGCAATAATGTTAGAGCAACACAGCGTTTTTACAGCGTGGAGAGGGTGAGAGTTGAGTTCTCTGATCAAAACATATCTTCTGGGGGAGTTGTGTTCTAGTTTATTGAAGCTGTACTGCTGGTGGATGAGTAGGTTTTTTTTCCCCAAGAGGCCAAGCCTATGGATTCCATAGTTTGATTATAAGTCAGTGCTACATTGCAAAGACTCAATTGAACCCCCTGTTCTTTGGTTCTTCTGAGTGAAAGACACCAAAACTTCAAATTTAACATCATTATAAAGGCGCTGCATGAATCTCAATCGAATCATCGACAATAGAATTAATCCACAGGCTATGGCTTGACCAGTGCCAAGAAAGGTACAGTAGACCACATAGGTTTTGTTAAAAGGTCTGGCAAAGCCCAAACGTGGCACAACAAAGGTAAAGGTGTCCTGTGGAGTTTTTGCTTACTTTCAGTGTTACCAAGACATACTGTGTGTCCTTAAGGTCTAGCAAACGTGTTGAATGCATTTACTTTTTCTTTTCTTAAGAGTCTTAAAATGTTTAATAGCTAGTAATCTTCTTCACTGCCTTTGTTGCCACATGAGTGTGTTACCGCCACCTGTTGATTAGTAGTAGTGTAGCACAGTATGAAACCTATGGTTAGAACGTGTATTGCGTTGCATGCTCCAGAACCAACAAATCGGGACCCCCAAATGAAATGGGTGGCTATCCATAGATAGCATTAATAGTGGTCATAAACTCCCCAGGGAACCTTAATCTGCAGGTCCTTGGTGGGAGCTTGGTGGCATAGTGACTCCTGCAGAGCTATTTTGCAAACTATGACATTCCAAGCTTACCTTTAACACGCTAGCCAGCCTGGAACATGCCTGGGCTAGTCAGTAGCAATACCTCTCCCAGCTGAGCTAGGCTCAGGAAGCTATATCTCGGTCACGAATCAAACAGGGTTGTTTAAAAGTGGATGATGCAACACAATGGGCTAATGGTCAAGATGTTGGTCAATTGCAATAAGTATGTTCAAATTCACTAAAGTTAATGTGACCAACTTCCACCTTAAACGTTCGGATACAATCTAGCTTATCAGCCCAAAATGGACATGTAACCATTTTCTTTTAGGAGGCCCTTACACAGACACACTTGCAGTACATAGCCTAATTGTGCAACTCCTTCTTAAATGTGTAAATGTGACTGAACCTTGTGTAGTCAGAGAAGGAAACGTTAAAATAACAAAACGAGCAAGTCTCTTTTTGATATTTGCAATAAATAGCTTTCATTGTTGCATGGAAGCAATATTAACAACTCAGCAAAAAACAGTGTACCCAGGAGCAAAACAACCACACATATGGAAGAAATCATTACAAAATAACATAAAAAAACATCTACATTATACAACTTTGTGCCAAAATATACAGAAAAGAAAAAGGAATATCTAGTTTGCAAAATAAGCCAATCTCAACGGGTCCGACACACACAGACTGGACACTTGGCCACAGCGAACACCGAGCACAGGAAGAACATGGTACGCCTTCTCCGAGACAAAATAAACAAAAGGTAGCTGACTTTAAAAGCAATAGTGGCAATATTTGATAATGCTTTTACAGTACTTTACCCTTCACAGAATTGTATTAAAATAGTTTCTGCAGTAATCCTATATACTTTTAAACCTTCTACAGTTCTATTGACGTCTAGAGCAACCGTTTCAAAATCCTTCAAAAAGGAAAGGATTAAGGTTCATAAATGAGCATTATCATAATGACTACAGTTGTTAAAAATATATTTTAGCAGTTTCTCCCAGGACTCCGTGTGATTAAAGAAAAACCACAGAAAGTGAAACTCCACCCAGCTCTTTTGTGCATGCCTACCCAAGGAGGACCTTTGGATGGGAGACCGCTGTAGAAAAATACTTTTCTCCTTCAATGTTGTAGTTTTTCACTGCAGGACAAACTGATCTGCTGTAGTCAATGACGTATAGACTAATACTTTCAATCTTTTTAAATGAAATACTCTTCAACTAGGATTTTTTTTTTTTTAAATGATCATTGCGCTGTTCTGACATTAGTAGCTTATTAGCAGACCCCCAACAAAAAATGGTTAGCTCAGTTGTAAATGTGTTCACTTTGAAGAAACTACAGTCTTCTGTATGTGAAAAGGAAACGTACAGTGTGGACTTTGGCTTGTAGAGTTTGTGGTTGAGAGAAGGGAAATACAGGAAGTAGGCATACAGTAACTGGTTAATGGAGGATAAGTCATCCCCACACCTGTGTGTTTGCTACATGTTCTACTCCTTTTTCAAACGGAGCCTTGGTGCCCATACCTGGGTGAGGAGATCACTGTATGAGCTTAGAAATATAGGAGAGAGTAATCTTTTAGCTCATAGAAATCCTTTAACATAATATTGAGCTGTATAGGAAAGTTTTGCATCTGAATAGAAATGATATGAGTCTGCAATGAATACAATAGCTTTCAGTTCAATTCAGTGGTAAGAACCCTGAAAAGTAATGTTTTTAAAGCCGATTCGGTTGTAAAACACCCGTTAATCCTCTCAGAGCACAGAGGCCAACGTTCCCAGGTATGAGAACCAAGCCTGCGTTCGGTTTGGTTTTAGTGTTCTATTATGTCTCGTAGCGATCAGTCACCACATGCAGGTACAACATTTACAGTCAGGACCTCGTGCATGAGAGCATGCTACACATTCACCAGGTGGTCACATTGAGGCGCAGGCATAGAACACACACACGCACACGGACAGAGCCGGTAATAGAGTAAGTTGACTGTACAGTCTAGTGTCAGAGGCATGGCAACCCCTGAATTCGCCGTCTGGTTTTTGGCTGAGATATGAATGCAAAACGTCTGTCTTCTTTTGGCTGAGTCAGGAGGTGATCTGGGTCGGGAGGGTATTTTGGCTGCATGTGTGCGAGATATGGTGTGTAAATGTGTTGTGCTGTTTTTTTCCAACCCTGTAACCAGAAAGAACGTTGATTATTGGACAATTCTGCAAAAACCTCTAATTATGTTCATGAATTTTCAAAGAGCCATTAATTCGACACCCATGCATAGCAACTAACATGGTTAATATCAAATTATGGTTTTGGTTATCATTCTAACTTTTTGCCCCCTTGCTACCCTGAGCTTGGTGTTTCTTTGTGCCAAACATATTCTACATTCACAGAAAAATGCCTTCCTACATGCGATTTGACTGACTGAACTACAGTACAGTTAAGGTTTGGGAACTAAAACAAATTATTTAGTCTAGGAAAGATTGTTACAATTGATGGTTACAATTGAAAAACTAAAAAACACACGTTTCAGGACTTTAGCCAGGATTTTTAAAATACTTATTTCATAAGTCCAAATCCCCCACACGTCAACCCTTATTTCGTCTGAAAATGTTATACCAGCTCCAAAAAAAGAAAGTACTTTTTTCATACAATTTTCTAAAATTGATTATTTCTCTAGATGAAGATCCCAACATGAAATACTCAATTCATTATCTTTTTTGTTGGCCAATATATTGAAAATTTAAAAATACTGGAATCAGCTTGTAAAATATACACCATGTGCAATTTTGGATGGTAGAATATAAACTCATATGTCACTATAACACCCACAATTCCAGAAAAGACACATTAGTCATGACCCCAATGTTAGCTTGGGCCATGACTGGTCCTTGAATGGTACTTCACACCTCAGCACCCTCATGTTCCACTACACTACAGAAAGGCTCACTTCTTCCTGCATTAGCAGGCTGCAGAATTGTCCAATACGAGCGTAATTCTTCTGAGTAATGGGCTGTTTTTTGGGACGGGTATCACAATCATTTCACTGGATGACACCAAAGAGCCTATTACTACTTAAAAGATTTGTTTTTTTGGAGTGTGGATGGATGTGGGAGGAGCAGAGGTAGGGTGGGGGTTAGCGTGGCATCCTTAGATTTAGTGCATTAGACAAATAAGGCTTCCCTGAAAGGGACAGATGCAGCAACAGGGGGCAAGAGGAAAAGGTACTATACAAGGAGGACAATTAGGGCATACAGCAGCAGCTATTGTAGAAGTGCCCCCACCCTCATCATAATAACATAACAATATGCTATTTGGTGTGTGCCAAAATTCCTTACGGTACCACGAGGACATACATTCTTAATTATATAGAATCAAACCCCTAACCCTGGCAGCATCAGCTTACTTGTCCTACACACTACTCCAGCTCTACAGGACCATCATTTGATTTGATTGATTTTCACAACATCTCTTCGTGCTGCAGCAACAGTGTCAATAATATGTAAAGGGTGGGACTTAACACTAGCTACACAAAGAGGTAGGGGCATCACTAAGACTAGTTTGGACCGGGGTTGGAGCAGAACCACAGGGAGCAGAGTAAATGCTCCGGTGACAAATCAGAAGAGCGATAGCTGACACCCTGAGGTGAAACAGGAGCTGATGTATTGTCAGACCATGAACAGATTGCTGTTTTAAATCCTGACAGAAAACCAATCCCGGCTCTATCACTTACAGTAGAGTGGGAACTCCCTGCTGACAGGGCCGAGTGAATATCAAGAGTGGGCTAATGTGATAAATAGATCACGGAAGAGTTGTGATGGAAGAGTAAAGGAGTGTGTGGCGGAAGTAGAGGATGCAAAAATGCGGAAACGAAAGAAGAAAAGTTTAAGGGGATGGAGGGGAGAAGAAAGGGAGAGAGATGGAAGAGGAGGGATTGTATTTAAGTTCACTCAATGTACAAGTAAAAACTCATTTACAACGCAGTCCTTCTCAGTTGGTACTGTGTGGAAATAATTGGTGTAGGGAGGGGGATAGAAACCCACAGCCATCTTATAAATGCGTCATAAGGACCTTCCCCTCAACTTAGACAAAAACTGAAATACCCTCTTCTTCCCTAAGAGAAGAGATGTAATGTAAATCCATGTCTTGAATTGAATGAACTGAAAATGAATTCCTTCCCAGGTATGGTAAACAGCGAGAACGGCAACAATGGAGAGATAAGCACACAGAAACTATGACACGTATCATAATAAACCAAGCCGGTTGTCAATTAGGATTCAACCTGTTCTCTTTTTATGTCTGTTGCACCCTCTTTTCTCGCGCTTCTCTTTTTTGGTACGCAGATGAGCTGACAAGCACATGTTATATTGCACCATAATCTGCTCTGATTGATTTTAAGTGTCATGCTGGGGCAAAGAGTGGGAAGGACAAAACAATACTTACAAATACACAGTAAAACAACCCCAAGAACCAACACACACACACACACACACACGCACATACACACGCACACACATTGATGTAAAAGGTGGAGTTTGATTGCGCATACACCCTCATATACAGGCAAAATTAAAGTAGAAAACAGACACAATCAGAAATTCACATACACATACAGTAGATGAAGGCACTATAGCAAGCAAAGTCCAAGTACTATTTGTGACAGGAAACATCAACACCCTCTTCCCAATCCAGTCCTAAATCCCTTGGGCTAGATGTTAGGGGGCCGGGGGGAATGTTTAAAGACAAAGCAGTTTTTGATTTTTAAGCAATTTCTTTGTGTTTTTTTAAGAGCACATGTAGGAGTTTTCCTGTCTGTTGAAAAAGAAAATGAGCAGTAAAGTCAGACTTGTACATGGGAAATAGCTTGAGCTTGGCATGCTGTCATCTAACTTTCCTGTCTGTGTTGAAACGGGAAGTGAGGTGCTGATCCATCTGTCCTATACTCATCACCTTCTCCCCACCTACTGCATATCCCGTAAATTCTTAGAAATAGAGTTCACAGATTGCTCAATAAACAGGGTTTCATCGTTCACAGTGCAACGAACCCCATCATATTTTATCTCCTGCTACATCAGCACTTTTCTATCCTTTGTTTGGATGTGGAGTCCAGTAAGTGAATTACAAGTGACTGTGACAAGACACTTGACCCTAACGCCATCATTTGCTGTGCGAGCTGGGGAGCCAAGCCCGGCAGAGTAAGGTGAAGGAAAAGCCGTTCCACGGCCAAGAAACTGTCTGGCCCAAGGGTTAGACAGACACACACACACAGACACACACTCACACACAGACACACACCTGTTCCCCCTCCCTTTTCCCCAGGCAGCAGACAAGGCAGTACATTCAGGGTAACACAGAGTCAGTCCCTTCAGAAATCCATCGGATCCTCTTCTGCGAGGCCGTGATTGGCAATTTTACTGCCTCCACCTTTAGATGGTGCCCCGTCACTTTCGGGTTTCACCTCGGCGGGCGGGGTGAGCCCTGATCCCCCCTCCGGCGCACCCCAGGCGTCAGTAGTAGGCGGGTAGAAATCGTCGTCGAAGCCGCAGAAGCCTTCGTCCACGCCTTGATCGTAGCGCTGGTAGGTGGAGGCGTGCACCTCGTTCTCCCTGGCCGTGATCTCCAGCGTACTATGCCACATGCCATAGCCAAAGTAGATGAGCACACCTGTAGGGACACAGACAAATATGAGCATATATACACATACATACATAACCAGAGCTCACAGCGTTTTTTTAAGAGCTCAAAAACTAATTTAAAAGCACAGAGAAAGAGTAAACTCTCTATCAACTCAAATGCTGATTACAAAAAAGTTAATTAGATAGATAGATAGAGGAGACAAGTTTGATAAGACATGGGACCCGATACTGAATCACCTTAAAAATGTGAACCCATAGACGTTGGCTATTTTATGAAACCTCATTGGGCAAATTAGTATGTGATTTGTAGATGTCAAATTCATTTAACTTTATAACCTTAAGTTGTTTTTGTTTATGGTATTCATCCTAACTATGATCATGGAATATTGTTGTAATCCAAGACGTGCGGTGTTTTATATGTTCAGTATATTTAGTCCTCTTTGTTAGGTTTTTATTTTATTTTTTCCCTCTCTTCTCTTTCCTTATTCTTTTTCTTGTTAAAATCAATATTTCAACATATTTTCAAAAAAAAAAAAAAATCATCCCACTGTGAGTGAGTCAGGATAATACAGCAATCCTACTCACAGAGTAAATAAATGCACATATTCTGACCAGTGTTTGATTTAAAACAAAAACAAAAGCACTGCTGGTCACCAGTCTGCATTAATTCAGTTTTGCATAAGCAGTAAAAACTGCAAAGAAGTGACAAAAGGGTTTAACTACATGCTCAGGGCATTTACACACACACAAGTACACACAGAGAAATACAGATGGGTTGACAGATATCACTGAGGCAGGAAATAAAAGTGGAACGAGACTTCCTTGTTCTTCTATAAAAAAACAAAACAAAGCGAGTAAGTGAGGCACGAGCTGTGCCAATGAAAAATGAGTCATTTCAAGAGAACTGAAATGTATCACTCCATTATTTAACCATCAAAACATGGCGAGTTCCTATCTGTCAAGGAGGACAGTAATGACAAAAAAACCCTGTCTTAAAAAACCAGATAACCAGACACACGACGTGGGGTGGTGGCTTACCCACGATGCACCAGATTGAAAATCGTATCCAGGTGATGGCAGACAGTTTAAGCATGAGGTAGATGTTGACCAGCATGGCTGAAGCAGGTACAAAGGGCACACAGGGCGCCATATAGGGCAGCCGCTTAGGGTTCTCTGGCTGCTGGAGGATGATGATGACAAGCAGGGCGAGGAAGATGATGAAGGAGACCAATAGCAGCAAAGCCCACCAGTGACCTTCCCCAATACTGCTCGCACCTAGGGAGAGAAGAAAAAAAAAACTATCAATCTATGGTTACACTGCAGTAAATTCCTTTCTGAATTTGTTCTGGTGTTCTCACCAAAAATGATGAAGGAGCAGAAAGCGAAGATGGAAATGAAGAGGAGCAGCACACACACAGTGACAGTTTTCCCCGTGGCTGGAGTAGGCCTGTCCATCTTTCCCGGGAGGCCCAATCGGATCCTCAAGGTGTAGTAGCGCGGTCCAATGAGCTTCTTCAACCGCCGGGACATCCCGCCCTCTGACTCTTCTGCTTCGATGCCACTAGTCATATCCACTGTGCCATAGTTTGGGTGGCTGGCAGTGTAGGTGGTTTTATCTGGTTTGCCTATCAGCATCTCATTGTCACCCAGTGACGGCAGGTTTTTGGCTCCACAGGTGTTTGTGGCCAGACCCCCATACTCATCCGCTTCGCTGGTTGGTGAACAGGCCTCTTTCTCGCACTCGGCCAGAACGCCCTCCTTTCTCTTGTTGTTCTGCTCCTCGGAGAGGAAGTTCACAAAGCCGTGGATGTCGCCTTCGGGTTGGTAACGCAACAGGAGCACACAGAGGCTTACCTGCAGACCATGAGGGGGAATCATTTGAATCATTTAAATAACAAAAACTGTCAGAAAAAAAAAGTGCTTTTTTCAGGTAGTCACTTCTTCCAGGAACTCTTTTAAACTATTGGTACTGAAGCAAAAAATGTATGCATGTTAAGTTTTACAGAATCTGGTTTATTTTATTTGGTCTATTAGCTTTTCATTCATGCATCAACACCACAGGCTTATTGCTAAGACCCGCTGTCTGTGTTTACAGCTATTGTGTGTTTCTGTTGTTGGAGGGATTTATTTTTCCAAGCAAAAGAACAGGGGTAATCCAGACAGCTTGCGAGACTATCTGTCCAATCTGAGCTTTCTGTTGCACGACTGAAACAACCTTTAAACATGTTTCACCAAAACAAGTTCCGCTTAGCACCGCCCAAGACGATTGTGATTGTATTGTAGACATGCCAATAAACCAGAGCACGTTTTTCCATCCCGGAATGCCGTGTGAACTAGCCAGACCCCCTCTGCAGCACTATGGAAGAAGGTTGAGGAATGCGAGACTAGTATAGATGTGTCCACCATCATTATCCACTCACCAGGGTGTAGGCCAGCAGGGTTCCTATGGACATCATCTCTATGAGGTCTCTGAGGCTGACCAAGAGGGACAGGAGGGCAGCTAGAAAGCCCGACACCACACAGGCAACAGCGGGTGTCTCTGTGTAGGAAGACACATTGGCCAGGAACCTACAGTAAAACACACAGAAAAAAATGTGCTGATTGAGACCGCACACCTCCTTGAGATTGGCAGAAAAATAATTAACTAGATAAATAAGTGTTGTGGACTGACTTAAACAGCAGGCCGTCCCCAGCCATGGCGTAAATGACCCTGGGCATGGGGAACAGGGACCCCAGGAGGGAAACAGTGAGTCCCGCTATGGAGCCCACTGCCACGATATACTTTGCGAACATGCAGCCATGCATGGCAAACATCTCCATGAGAGGGGCGTCTGCGTCAATCTCATTATACGGCACCATCAGAGTCAGGATCACAGACACCTGGATAGAAGAGGGTTGAACACAAACAGAGAGTTAATAGAGTTCTGTTGCAATATATTTATAAAAGGTTATCATGTAATATTGCTTAAATACTGGACAGAGGAGCCTGTCAACAACTTCATACTGCCAGAAAGTCAGCTTTCAATTTCAAAGGGAGATTATTCCTAATATTTAATAATATTTATGATTTGTGTAGAATTTGGCACCCCCGGTGGTAACATATAAACACTGTTACAGGCCCCAATTCAGACCATTACCTAGTTTTCACCATAATTAAGAAAAGCTGATAAAGGTCATTATGATATGATTAAAAGCTCCAGTACAGCTATTAAACAGACCTTGTGTTGAGGCTTGTTTTTAATCAACCTCATGAGAATAATTTGACTGATCCAAGGTGCCACCTGCTCATCAGACAAACACACACATTTGCACTCCAATGGCACAGCATGGGGGTTCAGGGTCTTGACATGGAACTTCAGGGCCAAGGAACGTACTAGCAACCTTCCGATTGGTAGGCGACCGCTCTACCCCTGAGCCACAGCCTCCCCCAAGTGATGGGCCACATTGTCACAGCTTAGCTTTACACAGCTAGCGCATTCAGCACAACGCATCCCATGCAAAACATTCATTAGTCATGCTTCTCTCACACTGTGTGTGTGTGCGTGTGTGTACGTGTGTGCACGACTTTGACCCTCGCGTCTGACATGTGAAATCATGCAAGGCCATCTGTCACAGATACTGTGCTGTAACAGGGATTTGCACTGACAGATTGCAGAAAGAGAGAGGAATAATAAAAAAGACTACAGAGAGGAAGATATAGAGATCAGTTTCCTCTGAGTAGCCTGGTGCCCTTTGACCCTTCATCCAATCTGGGCGCAGGCTGGGCGACAAGACGTCAAAGGGGTCTATACTAATCTAGAGGGAATCCTGCAACAAATCCTGGTTTGACATATTTTTTTTCAAGAGAGCAAAGCTGATCCCAAACTGCATCCTACAGTGCCCATTTTTAGCTCGCTGTCAACAAATTTTCAGCTTGCACATTCACATGACTTCCCCTCCCTCCCCCCTTGTGCATGAGGGTTTCCCAGAAGCATCACCCTCACTGCCCCTTTATAGTGAATATATACTGACGCCCACTTAAGAGCATGGATGGGAGGAAATTCAATATGGAAAAACAGTCAGGTTGACTGAAAGGAGATTTTTTTTCCAGCTTTCCAAAGATTTCACTTTTACCCTACTAAATTTGACAATTGTGGATTAAGCCACGGTTCGTGCTGTAAAACCAGTGCCATCTAATGCTTAAGAATATTCTAAATCAGAAGCTAGAGGACCCTGATGGGAGCCAAACAGTTATTCCAAGATGTGAGAGTGAAATAGATCAAAGAAAGATGGAGATTAAGAGAAGCTTAGAAAATAGATTTTGTAACACTACAGTGGGTTATTTGGAGAAATATTCATGACTGGTAGACTGAGGAAGAGAGAGACGAGGTATTCAAAGAGAAGTAGTTGAGTTTTGAAGTTGATGCAATCTTTGGCCCCAAGCGATGTCGAAATATTCTTCTTCCTGATAGGCCGCTTTTACGCAGTACCCATAGCAACAACAATTCAGCACAAATGTGTCAAAGTCAGAAATTGGGTAGGCTGTGCGAGCTGAATAGATAAAGATCAGAGATGAGACACACACCCACACAGCTGGATTGCGGGGGG
>NC_045752.1:3429535-3436952 GCF_008692095.1 Etheostoma spectabile
GGGGGGGGCATCTTGTGATCTTTTCATCCTTCTGTCGGACACTTGGATTGGTAAAACTTTCCGTCTGTTTTCACAAGTATGCTGATAAGAACTCAAATGTAACGCTAAAGGCAACGCATGAAGATGAAGAATTATGAATATAAAAGCAGATGTGGATCTTTACAGTGAAAAATTGTCATCTTGAAATTCAAACTAAGGATTATGACCAGGGAAATAGTGGGAACAAACAAACCGAAATTCTGTTTTCCTCTCAATTCAATAATTCAATTTGAATAATTTTGTTAAAAAAAAAACAGTGTGGGTGAGTGAATTATAAGATGTGATTGTAGCCTGCTGTCTTCCCACAATCGATTCCCTTCCACTGTGATATAACAATTGTATTTTCTAACATTGGAGTCGGTGAGCCAAGTCATTATCTGTCGTCATTACCACACTGTGCATGCCAAAAAAACGTTCCAAAATCCGTCACGCAAACTGTATTTAGTCACTGCAGTGAGACTTTGATGAACAAGATTAGGAGTTTTGCACTTCTTACCTCGGAAATGCTAATAAATGGGAAACAAATGAAGCATTTGATGTTTGTGTACACAATATTTGGTCTTGGAGGTAACTCACAGAGACGTAGGCAGTGAGGCAGGTGATGAGTGAGGCAGTGATGGCATAGGGGATGGAGGTGTTGGGACTCTTGGCCTCTTCTCCTGTTGTAGCGATGATGTCAAATCCAATGAAGGCATAAAAACAGGTGGCTGCACCCTGCATCACCTGGAAGAGAACACAAGCAGGAGAAATGATAGCTTACAAAAAGAGCATGGTGAAAAGTTAGTGTGTGTGCGTGCGTGCGTGCGTGCGTGCGTGCGTGCGTGCGTACCCCCGACCAGCCAAAGGGCAGAAACCTCCCCTCGTCCCAGTTCTCTCCGTTGACGAAGAAGAGCCCGGCGATCATCATGAACACCCACACGACGAGGTTGATGACGTTCAGCACGTTGTTGAAGCCCACAGAGTTCTTCACTCCCAAAGCTACTATCACTGTCACCAGCAGTGCTATCAGCAGCGCCAGCAGGTCCGGGTACGACTGCTCCCCTTTACCTAAAGGATTAGCACACACACACACACACGCACACAGATATAGTAACTGTGAAATTCAAGCACCTTGATGGGGGTGGGTGACGCAATGTACTTGCAAAAACACACAGCTGTCTAAATCAACTGATCTTTGGGCAGGAAGCAGGGTTCTAAGTAAGGATCATTTTTTATAACTGATAATTAATTGATAAATACTTATTTTTTTATTGGAAAAAAAGCACCTCTGTATTTCCCAAAGCCTTAGAAGACATCTTAAAATATATGTAAATAAGCAACTCTTCACATTTGAGAAGCTGGAACTAGAAGATATTTAGCACTGTTGCCTGATAAAGGATTAATTGATTAGTAGAGTTACATTTGTTTCCTTCTATCAAGCAAGTAGTCTTATTCTTGCATAGCCAGACCTCTCTCCACAGCGCTGTGGCAGTGCTGTAGTATGGTCCTATCTATTCTGGAACAGGAGGAAAAAATGCTCTGGCTTGTTTGTATTTCTTTTAACCAAGGAAGGGATATCTGGCGCAGATGCACATCCGTTGAGCCAGACTAGTAGTCGCTTGACAGAAGAAATCTCAACACACAGTCCAACTCGCTAGTTGTTTCCAAGGCTTTCAACCACATTCAGTAAATGTAGCTGTTCAATGACTTAGTTTGAAATGCAATTTCTGAGAAAGGCTGGAAAATTAAAGCTTTGGAAACAACAAGTAAGTTATATCTTGTGTTGATATGTTTGCCAAAGTCAAGAATGAACGTTCAAGCTCAACTAAGTAATAGACCTTTAACTAACCAACGCCCACTGCATGCTAACAAGTAAGCAGTGAGCACAAGATGGAACAAGGGCACATGGATGAAAGTTTGGAATTGAAAAGCTAGCCATCAGGTCATTTCCCCCCAAATCTGTTCTTGGAGTATCAACAGGGACTTTATAAGAATTTCTGTCATTAGTCTAAGCATTGCCAACATTTTCAAATTTGATAGCATAACTCCATAAAATGCACTCGTGTTTGCAACTTCAGCAAAACTTTCTTTGTCAGGCAAACGGTCAATCACACTAAAGCATTACTCTGATGGCATGTTAAAACAATATCAATAATGACTATTTAACGCAACTCAACAATGCACAAGTTACACAGGAACTCAGTCTTTATAAATACACAAAGGTGGTCACACAGAAAGTGATAAGACTAAAGCTAAATGGCACACTTTCCCCTTGGTGTGGAGAAACATGACGTTTATCTCCAGCAGGGAAAGGAAAACATTTACTTTCCATTATGATGTGGTAACGCTGGCCATGCAGCTTATCATGTGTCAGTGTCCAACAGGAAGAGACGGTCAGGGCAGTGACACCCGGTTAGACACAGCTGGCACCCACATCAGTTATAGTATCACACCAGATGAGCAGGCATTCCCCTCTTGGTACGGTTTATGAACTGGAAAACTTTGTTGCACAAATCATTTAGAAATTGGAGATGCTAAGGCTGCTGCTACTTTTCATAACGACATGATTCCCAAGATAAGCAGTGAAACGTTGTTTGGAATGTCCATGGAAAAGTACCTGATATGGGTGGGATGATTTCCCAGATGGTGTTACTTTCATTCATTTTTTTTTTAAACCAGGATTTTAAATATCATTCAAATACAGTAGCGCCAGTGTCACACAACATCTCCCTGGTGAAACAGATCACATTGTGCTTCTCTTACATGTTGAGAAGGCAATTTATGACACTGAGGACAAGCATCACAAACATTACTGCCAGAAAACAGGTTGAAAGCAAAGACATAAATCTGCTTATTTGGGTCAACAGATTGGCTTAGCTGCCACTCAACCCAGGAGAACTATAAATATTATATGTATAAATAAATAAAACTATACCCTTGTAGCTGAGCAGCACCAATCACACCGGTGTGTCTAATGTAGGCGGGCCAGATGAGAGCTAAACAGATGAAGACTCTAATCTGCCAGTTAGCTCTGCTGGTAGATCACGTGATATTTTTCAAATGCACACTAGGTGTTGCCCCTCGAGATGGGCAACTTTCATTACTCAATGCCAGACCATTAATCTTTTGGGTTTGGGTCGGAATTTCCAGGCTACTATTTCCTTGCAATTTGAGTATTTCTTCTTCGCAGGAAAGACAACAGAAAAATAGTAAATTTCTTTAGTTTTCCTATTTCACATGCTGACTTTGTGTTTTAAGTTCCAAAAAACATTCCTACTGTATGACGGACTCCAGCGATGCATACAGATCTCAGACTTAGACTAATCTCATATAAATCTAAATCCTGAAAAGAAAACTCCCAATAACTCTGTTTCAAAATCAGAAGCTCAAACCAAATCTGTTTTGTTTTTTTCTCAGTAAAACTACACCTGTCGCAGGCACACATTTTTCCGAACTCACCCAAGCCCTTGAGCGTTCCGATGTGTGTGATCATGAAGTTGCTGATGCTGTGATTGGCCAGTGAGTCCGCCATGCTGCTGAGAGCCGACGCCCCCGCCGCTGTGCCGATCAGATACTCCAGAATCAAGTTCCAGCCGATGAAAAACGCAACGCACTCGCCCACGGTCACGTAGCTGTACGTGTAGGCCGAACCTGTGGTCTTAGGCACCCGAACGCCAAACTCTGCATAACACACTCCTGTTAGACACAGACACACATTCATACACATATCAGTGCTATGGCTGCATTATTATCCAAGTGAAAGGCTTGTTTGAGGGTATTGATAGAAGCATTAAGGTAGACTATCCCTTGAGAGCCTTTCATATTATAGTTTGAACCCATATAATGTTTTTGCCCTTGATCTAATTGCATACTTATTAAAAGGCTCTTCATATAAATCATATCAGTGTAATGGGGATAAGAATGACAATAACCTTTATCCTGTGGCTCCACCTTTTACATCAATGTGTGTGTGTGCATGTGTGCGTGTGTGTGTGTGTGTGTGTGTGTGTGTGTGTGTGTGTGTGTGTGTGTGTGCGTGTGTGAGAGAAAGAGTGAGAGTGTTTAAGAGCAACAAAAGAAAGTCATAAAATTCACATGTGCTTCTGTTCCAGTCTCACCTGACAGAATGGAGGCCACAGCGGCGATAATGAAGGACACAATGACACCCGGACCGGCCATCTCCTTGGCAACCAGCCCCGAGACCACATACATCCCTGTCCCGACGCAGCTGCCCACGCCCAGCGACACCAGGTCCACTGTGGACAGGACCCGGGCCAGTCTGGTCCCATGGGAGCTGGTGCCTGTCATGGCCGAATCCAACATGGACTCCACCGGTTTGGTCCTCAGGACACGGGACGTAAAGGTGTTCCATGTAGAGCGCCATTGTACCCTCCGAGGGTCTAGCTTCCCTACCAGACTGGTCATACTGAAAGCTAAAGCTCAAGGGTTACAGTCAAAAGGGAAGAATTTAAAAAAGGAAGAGTGGGAGGATCCCTTTTGACAGTTTTCTTTTGTACTTTCACTGTTTGCTGGTGAAAACAATCATGTACTGTGGAAGGAGAGTTATTCCTTATCCGAGTGATGGTAGAGTCCAGTTCAGATTTTGTGTTGCTGCCTGTGCCTCCGTATTCGTCAACCTGTTGTCTCTTGTCCTGGTTTAGTGGAATGCCATCTTAGTTGTTCCCCACATGGTCAGAGAGAAAGTTATCTGAAAAACAAAGGTGGGGTGATTTTTTCTTTATTTTTTCTTTTACAGCACCTAACCTTATATATGTTCTTCAGAAACAAGGCTTATTTTCACACATGTCAAGACACAGGAGCCCAACGGTGGCGATGCATTACACAAGTCAACCTGAATGAGGAAGCAGCTAATTAGCAGTCGTCTCCCTGTCGCCCTGTTGCTATAGTAGCTAAGCTCATAGGTGATGACAATGGACGCTAAATCAAGGCAGCAATATGGGTTATCATATGTACTCATACGTCTCCAGAACCTCCACCAAACTGTAAAGTTGCTTTGGGCACATAAAGATTTTAACATGGCTGTCAGAATTTCCTTCATTTCTACTGCTCGGTAGCATCGCAGTGTGATTAATTGTTACAGTTCATATCTGGCTCACATTAAAGATGGATCAGATTCAGAATTAGTGGTGCAGAAATGGTGTACTTGAGAACATCTTTGAGTACTTTGAGCTAATTTACTTTAGTATATCCATTCGGAGCTCCTTTATTCCTTTAGTCGTTACATTTCAGATTTAGCATACAGGTAGTGTAGTCCAGGTCGGATATTACACAATAATTATCCTGCTAATGACTTGGCAAATGACATCATTAGTTTATTTCTGCACTTATTAAATTACTGACTTGTAATTTATGGGGTTACCCAAAACCCATCATCTAATACAATGTATTATTGTATATTACCCAAGACACACAGTAAAAATGTGCTGAATTTTAACCAATTACAACACTACATACATTAATTATAAGTAGTGTATAATACATTATTAATTCTAGTACTACCAGTGTAACTAATAATACAACATGGTCCATTTTTCAGCATAGGAATGATTGGTTATTGCTTTGATTGATTAGGGACATTTTGCTGATAACACGACCATGCTTTTACTGAAAATTTTAAACACAGGACTTTTACTTTTGAGATTATTTGAGAATTCTTCCACAACCATGTATGAGCATACTACAATGCATGGCGAAAAAACCTCTAACCATTTTTTCCTTTTAGATAATATGTCCTTACCTATATTATTACAGTATATCAGCAAATTAAAAATGGCTCTGTGTCAGAAATAGCCTACTGTACATGAGCAGCACACTGTTGAGTAGCAATTAGTGAAACAATTAGTTTTTTTGTGCAGAGTAATTACAACACTCACATTTTATCAATGATAGACCAAAATGCAGAGGCGTTATTATACGTTTCTACAGCTTTTCAACAGCAACTCTGATGTCATATGGCGTAACTGCTTTTGAAAAGAGAGCTATTATAGTCATCAATTCTCTCTCTCTTTTTCTCTCTCTCTAGCAGTGAACTAACACTCACCATTCATCCACTTTGAACAACAAGCACAACTTACTGAACAAACACACTCACATACACCGCACTCACATCGCCTCTCTGCTTTAATACGAGCCACTCAAATGATGGCTGCAATTACCTAGCTGTTTAACCAGAGTAGGCCTGGGCCGCTATTGTCGCAGCACTTAGTGGGAGTACGAACGTATGATAGATGGTAGAAAAAGCACAAAAGGTGCTTTCATTCGTGTGTCACGGTGAGTGTGAGGGCAGGGGCTTTTAACCCATCACAAGGGCAACTCACAGGTATCACAAATCATAATGTAATGAAATCCAATCTCTCTGTTTTGAAAGGAGAAGCTAAGGAAGATGTAGTCTTGCTGTGCTAGACCTATCCTATCCTCCACAGCGCTGGGTCATTGCTGGAGAATGGTCTGGCTACATCTCTCTATCTATCTCTCTATCTCTCTATCTATTCAGAGATAGGGGAAAATACATTCTGGCTTGTAGTTTTTTTTAAACCAATCAGTCATTGGTGGCGCTAAAACATGATCGTGAAGATAGCGAGAGGGGAGGGACATCTGGCGCTGATAAGCCGGACTAGTAGTTGCTTACTACATGTGGTAGCCTACCTCAAAGAAAGCATCAGCAACATCAATGTCAGTCTTTATCCCAGCTAAGTACATCTGATAGGCCAGACCAAGGAAGACGTGGCAAGTGACAGTGAGCCATGTCTCCGAGTGAGCATGCATATTACTAGAGTCTTGGAATTGGCTCACCTATGTAATGTATTAATCTCAAAAAGGAAATTAAACTTGACAGTGGTTCTTTAGATAGATAGTCCACTGCTGGGATTGATTACTATTGATTACACATAAAGAGATGTTAAACAATGTCTCATGCCAATTTGTTGAATCAGGCAGCACTTAAAGTAACCCTATCATCACCTTTAAACCAAATATTTACCATCTATAAATAACTCAATCACACGATTGTCAAAACATCAGTGAAGTACACACTTATCCCCAAAACACACAGATATACAGACAATTACACACACAAATACATACACTAGAGCATTAGTGATTGCATGAACAGATGAGGAGGAAAGGGTAAGGAGGATGAGCAGACTAAAAACAGCTAATCAGAGAGAGAGAGAGAGAGAGAGAGAGAGTAAAATGGACAAACCTGAACAGCTTTACTTGGAGACACTGACACCTATGCAATGAACTTTGTTTGGGACTGTTGTGTTTGTGAGATAAGTGTTGAGTAACACACACACACACACACTTTACAAATCAAATCAAGCCAGCAGCTTTTTTTTTTTAAACATCTGTGTGACATTTTAATATTCTCTGGCTAGCT
>NC_045752.1:3436962-3437941 GCF_008692095.1 Etheostoma spectabile
GTGACCCCCCCCCCCCACCCTGTGTTCAGACTGAGCTATTTGAACAGTGACAGATCAACTAAACCGAGCTGCACAAAGCACTGTGGCAGCAGGTGTTCTATTTGAGCTGTATTGGAACTGACTGTACTGACTTGACTTTGCCAGCACTCCTTCCTGGGACAAAGGTTAGTCTAAAAGCTTAGCTTTTCCTTATTTGACCTTTGTAAAAACTGTGGCTTGTGTGTGTGACAAAGTATCCGTGACATATTTACAAGTAAATGGCAAATATCAAAGGCATTACAGTTATTATCCATATTATTCATGGACTACTTCTGTTACTAAAATTAAAAAAGGCACAGTTACACAGGTTACTTCATTTGTTACTTCCTTACTTTGTTATTAATTCAATTCAGATCATCATCCAGATGAAGATTAAACATTTATAGTTTTCTATTATTAAAATGAAAACATGCGTATTGTGCAGCCTTGTAGGGTATGCCCTCTCTGCATGCTCTCTCTACTATACAGTAATATTGCAGTGGCTGGTGCAGATAATCTTTTTAATTATACTATGACATTTTGAAAAAAGATGCTCTGCTTGCTTGCCAGAGTTAGATAAGAAGATCAATACCACTCTGGAGCTGGAGCCAGGAGGCAAACAGCTTAGCTTAGCTTAGCATAAGGACTGCAACTAGAGGGAAACCTGGCTCTGTCCAAAGTTCTTGATTCTTGTCATTCCAGTTTCTCCTTGAGTCCAGTCTTTAGTCTAAGCTAAGCAAATCCCCTCTTGGCTCATGCTTAGCGCACAGACATGAGATTGGAATCCATCTTACGGTAGATGAGAATCTACCGTAAGTCTCAGAAAGAAAGAAATATTTCCCTAAATCTTTTTCTTTAAGCTTGACCTGTTTTTGTTGCAGCTGAGCAGACTTGAAATGTACTCCCACCCACTCCATGGCTTGCTTCTCAAACTCAGGAGCACTTTCAGTGCAAGACTTAT
>NC_045752.1:3437951-3445337 GCF_008692095.1 Etheostoma spectabile
TGCACCACAGAGCGCCACAGGAAGTCACTCCAGCCTGTGGATATCAAACTTTATAACTCCTCCCGCTAAGTGTCTGACACACACACACTGTGTGAGTTTTAAACTGGACAATATTATCTATACTCTGCTGCTACTATTTATTCATTATTAGGGTTCACCTTTCCAAGTCCTTAATTATGTTCATCCTGTATCATAAAATTCCTTTAACTATGTAAATACCGTACATATCCATACTCCTTAGATTTCTTTTGTTTATATTTGTTCTCTGATATTTATATAGTTCTTCCAATTGTAAAACAGAATTTTCCTTTGGGTATCAATAAAGTATTTCTGATTCTGATACTTTAACTGCCTGAACACATACATGATTGATCAGTACAGTAAAAGCAAATTAATGCCATGTCACTATAGAGAGAGAGAGAACAAGTGCTAAATGAAATCAGAAAACACTCAAAATAGAATCAGACAATCAAACGTATTGTTGTGCTGGATATTCATTACAGTACAGAGTATGTAGGGACAGGTAGAACTTCTCCAATAGCAACATCTGCATGGTGCTGTTCTTCTGAGCCCTTTATATGGAGCACAAACTAAAGTGCCAGTGGTGACGTTAGCTACTGAATTATTTAATAAGAGCGTGGGTGAAGGCAATACAAATTTATATTTTAACATCTAGCTGTGGAATACCTCATTTTGCTCTTGCCATTTCATCACAAGACAAAAAGCCATCGGATATATACTATAAGCACATATGTGAACAAAACTGCATAAAGGGAGAAAAACACAGCAAAATAATGAAAAGCTGCAAGTAAGAGAAAGATTTGGAAAATGTCTGTCATCTCTCAGTGTGTGAGCAATATGCTGCTGTTGTGTTTACAGCAGCCCTGTTGCACACGGACTCTATGTAAAAGAATTTCAAAACCCTTTCTTCAATATTATAGTACTAGACAAACTCCCATTATCTGCTCTGCCGGAGGGCTGCCGTTAAAAGATCAACAGTTGAATTCATGACATTATAATCATCACCACCACCACCACCTCTTAGCATCAGGGTTTCCTTTCCAGATGAGAGCAACTGTCAGAACATCCATCCTTGTGTCTAATGAGCCGTGACTAAGCCTGTCTCTGTGTCCGCCCCTGCCCTCTGAATTACTCGATGAATAAACCTGATTGAGCTCTCATTGCCTTTACTGTAAGAAAGAGCCGCATTGACTTAATAAGGCTGAGTGCCCTTCTGATTCACTCCAAACTAACCTGGCAAGCAGCCCTGGCCCCCGTTCTCACGGCCCACAGACAGGACAGGAAGGAGCCGACTCATTGTTCAGCAGAGCGCCTGAGCCAGGGGAATGTTTTTCTTACTTTTCGTAAATGTGCGTTTCTCTTTTGCTCTCAGTCTTTATTTTTTGTGTGCTAATTAGTTAATATTAGCATGCTAACACACTAAACTTAGATGTGGAACATTGAATATTATACCTGCTTAACATAAACATTTTAGCACTGTCATTGTAAGCCCAATAGCATGTTAATCATGTTTTATGTTTGTCTGTGACATAATCAGCCAGTGTGTGTGTGTGTGTGTGTGTGTGTGTGTGTGTGTGTGTGTGTGTGTGTGTGTGTGTGTGTGTGTGTGTGTGTGTGTGTGTGTGTGTGTGTGCGTAGACAGGTAGATGGGTAAGCACAGCTCTACTTCAGTGCCTCTCAGAGATAAGATTTATGAGGCCAGCCAGTATGGAGCGTTACACAGCAGTGCTTAAAGCGCCCCGTAGTCTACAGTTTAATATCTCATACACAATAATGCATTGCTCTCAATTAACATGACAGTACATCCATACCCATTAAATATCAGCTACTTCCATTTCGCTAGACCTCATTATTATAAATGCAGTTTGGTCCTGTATGAAACAAACTGCATTTTTAATATTGTGTGCTTTTAGTTCAAAGACCTGACAGAAAACCAATACATTACTAGATCCAGTTGAGGAGTCTTACAGATATCAGCCAGTAATTGGCTGGTTATAAAGTGGAGATCGGAATTCATTTTCCTCTCCTTGACTGACTGATTCTGTGGCTGATCCTTGGCTGACTGGCCACAGTGTCCCTATCTGACAAGCCTAATGAATCGGATCCCTCATTTGACACAAAAGAGAAATTGCCTCCTGTCAGGTTGATTGCATTGCTTGACTGATCAGTCAAGACTTCAGACTTGAAGTAACCCTGACTGTCTACACTGTTCAGAGACTGATTTTTAAATAAGGACCGCAATGTTGGTATCAGTTTCACTGATCTGGCTGCCAGACCCACCTTGTAATTTACTGATAGATTATTTGTTTGACTTACTCAAGTCCAACTATATGAAAAAATGTGCCCTCTCCATGTTTGTTTTTTTAATCGGGGAGCTATATGAAAGAGCAGCTAATGTTTTACAAAAACTCAAAATCAGTAGTTGAAGTTACAGTCTCAGATCTCCATTTATTCAAAGCCACTGGAGGTCCTTATCCAGTCATGTTTCTACATGTAGCGATCTAATTTCTGTTTATCTACGGCCACTAATCCACTGTTTATTTTGGGACATAACACAAGAAATGTAGCTCCACACTTTGTTGAATGATGAGAAAATCCTAGCAGACTGTTCAATGGCCTTGGAACATGGAATTCGTTAAAACAGCCACAGTGGAAATAATCAATGTGCCAGTTTGAAGGAAGAACTGAAAACTGCAGCCTGCAAAGACTACTTTTGCTATAAACAAATTAATGACCATTGATACTATACAGCATGCTGTCATCCCAAACCATTTGGTGTAGGCTAATGTGTTGGTGCTGGTAATGGGCAAATATAAACACAAACAGTGATGTCCCTCTACTTTACACAGTTGGCTGTCTAATCAGTTTACTCATCACATATCTGGCTCATACTCTGGCTTGCTAATGATTCCCTTTGGATTTTGACGAATTGAGCTCAAACATGTTGATGTGTACTCTAGATTGGCAGCACAGTATTAAGAAACTAGTACCCCAAAAAAAGAAATATTGTTGTTTCTCTGTTTAAGGTCTATCATCCCTGTCTGTCAAAGGCTTTCAAGGTGGAAAGTGTTGGCGCTGGTGCCAAGATTCAGACAAATTGTTCTGCACGACTGACCTGCAGACCAGCTCGGTCGACTCACAATTTGGCCTGCCACATCCCCATCTATCTTGCCCTAATGCAACACAGTGGGGGCCTGAAGCTTAAAGCACGCTGGGTCTGGCTCCAGATTGCAAGATGAATAAAAACAACAGTGTCGCTCCCTCCGGCACCATGGCTAACCAGCCGTATCGATGATATCTGTGTGTGTGACCTTAAGCTCTAAAAAGCAACAGGCCCATTTCCCACTTCAGAGACTAAACCCCAGTTAACTTGATGCCCGAGTATAAAACCTCAATTGCAGACAAATAGTCTAAGAGAATACTTAAAACCTGACTCTATAACTGGCTCAGTGATATCCTGCTGACTAATTCTTCGATAAGGAGCCAACACAATGAAATGATGGTGACACTAATGGAGAAAGGAAATATTGCAAGTGGTTGCCAAAAGACATTTCCCCCCACAGAACTGTTTCTATGGATTCAATTTGCTGATCCTCATCCTTTCTGGGGACAGTGTCATCCTTCTGTAGTATCGGATAAAGCTTTCTCCATAGCATCACTGTATTAAAGCATATATTTGTTTTTTTATGATAAAGAAATCAGCATCCATCGGTCTTGGGTTTACCTTACCTCGAGATAAATTAAAATATAAAACTGTCATAGACCATTAGAGCCACATAGTATATATCCCTTTTCCACTGCTCTGTTTCTTACCTCGCTGCTTCCTCTCTGGTTTCACCAGCTCTATCCTCCCTGTCGGCCCATGGACTTGTTTGTCAGCTCACGCTGCTTGCCAGCAAATGAGTGTAGTCCCTGATGTGTACACTGCTCACTATGTTCAAACAGTCGGCTGACAGGGATTGTCCTTTTGTTTCATCGATTCCACCTTCACCTGTTACCCTCGCTACATTCTCAAGTTTATTTCCTCCCCTTTCACTTATGGACTGGCTGTTTTTCCTTTTTTCTCTGTCTCTTCTCAGAGGCTGACCTAAGAGTGCTTTACACTTGGCACCGTGGCAACCAAATTAATAAATATCCTAAACTCAGATGTTTGTCCACCAAAACGTTTTTCAAACAACCACTTTGACTTCTGAGATCAGCAAAGCGTGCAGAACCAATGGACCGAATGGTGAGCACTTAACACATAATATTTGGACTGCCGGAAGTAAAATGAAGCCATATCTTGTGCATGAAGCACAAGCAGAATCTTTTTCTTTGATATTTTAATAACTAAGAATGGCAATTTAGAAAAGTCATTTTTTTAATGCCATTAAATGTGGATCGAAATGTACACTTTGAGGGAAGTACCTGTTATTATTTAAAATTAAAAGTACAAAAAGGTGTCATCCTAGCTGCCTTGTTTTGTGGGAAAGGAGAATCCTACACTGTCCATTACAAGTCTGTCCATTCATATGAAGAAACCTATACAATTCCTTGAAGGGGGTCCATTTGTTTAATAAACCTAAAAGTTGATCATAAACAGATTCATACGAATGCATTGTATTCTGAGCGAAATTACAGAAAGCAAGTAAGAGCTATTAACTCATGATCAAGTTTCACAATCCACTCCAAAACAAAGGATAGAACCACTGCAACTGGATCTTCTCCTGTCACACTGACAACCATTGATGTGTTTGCCATGGTTGCCTTTCCTGCAGCCTGTTGTACTAGGTTTGTCGCCTCCTGTATGACTTAGTTCAGCTTGTACTGTTTGCTGGTGCCTTGCCAAAAGGAACACATCATGATAAACACTACACGTCTGGAGGGTCTGTGCAACATCAGTTCTGGAGGAGGTGGTGAGGCAAATAGCGGGTTAGTTTTCTACAATCTCTTGTAGCAGTCTTGTTTGAAGGACACTTTATACTGAGAATACCATTCATTAAGGGAAGGAAGCCTATTAGGGGGATAATTGGGACAAAGCCTTTTAGACATGCAATGATTTCCTCTCGATCAGTTTTACTACTGGACTTACTTTGCTAAATCATCTGCTATATGATTAACTGTTTGTCAATGCCACAGAACGTCTCTATCTGCTATTTTACGGCTTTTACAATGACGGGAACCAATGACTTTTGAAAAACATACAGAATAAGAAAAGAAAACATACCTACCATGCATAATAATTATCAGCTGTTAGGAAGATTTTATTTTGTGGGGCTTAGACTCGGCAGTTTAAAATGTGACAGCTTTCCAATTTGACAAACTATAGATATAATGACAAAGGGGAAAGTGCTTAAAATCACAAGAAATTGAGATAAAAAGGCAGGAAAGTGTGACACTAATAAATCTGTAGGGATGAAGCCACAGTCACAAATTTATAACTGTGATCGGATTACATTGTGATGATAATAATCAAGGCCGCCCACCTCCCACACACTGCCTCTCCAGTCTCTGTATGTCTGTCTCTCTCTCTCTTTAGTGTTTGTTGAGCCAATAACCAGAGGGGTGTGTGTGTGTGCACTGCTGACAGAGACAAAGAAAAGGATGCAATGTGTGTCTCTGTGTGTGAGGTCCTGATTATATTAGCCTTTATGCACAGACAGGTTCACTGACGTCAGCGCTGATACAGAAAGGGCGGTGGGGGCCAGCCAGCCAGCCATTCACAAATATAAAGGATTATGTGTGTGCGTGTCCGCTGCATGAGTCACACCTATATTTTACATTAAGAGGGTACAAATGACATCAATAAATGTTAAGCTCTTTTTTGTGATCACATTTTTTTATTTGAGTATCTGCTTTAAAGAAATCTTTTATGCATTATTCTTCCAATTATCTCTAGTGTCTGTCTCGTATCACACACACACACACACACACACACACACACACACACACACACACACACACACACACACACACACACACACACACACACGAACGAGACACCAGTAGCATTTCACAACCCCTGCAGTTACAGTTAGTGTATTTTGAGCTTCCACGTCATTGTTTTGGCTTGTGACTTAAACCTAACATGACTATAAGCAATAGCTTGACAACACCAATGTATGAGAATGTGAAAAAATGTGTCATTATAAAAGGGGGTTGCTCATTGTGAAGACGGAACCTACAGCGAATTATTACCGAAAATCTGGAGCTCCCCTTATTATTTAGCTGTCCAGCCCACAAATGTACTGTTTTAGTTCAACCTCACCAGTCGCAAAGCATCTTGAAAACGCTTAAACATAAAAAAATAATAATTAAAAGAAATAGGTCTCTTCCTGCTCAGCACCAAACAGCAGAGATGCACAGTTAGCAACTAGCTTGTGGAAAACAATGGTACAATTAGCAGCTAAAGAAGCAGATATTTCCCTCGGGCCCAAAACAGAGCTAAAGGTGAGTGAATAAGGAACGTATGTTCATCAGGCGGCCAGACAGACGATTTCAAATAAAATCCAATGTTGCTCTGTAGCTGCTGGATGTGTAGCCTAAACAAGAAAGCAGCAGGTTTGTAGACAAGTTCAAGATATAAACCTAAAAGACGTTGATATGTCAATGTTGTGCTCACAAAAGCTGCACAAAAGCACAAAAGTAGCAAAAACATTGACACAGTTACAGTGATCTCAGTTTTCCTTGTGTTCCTGTATTTTTGCTTGTTTATTCCATGTGCTCCAGGATTCCTGCCTGCATGCATGCCTGCCTACCTGTCTGCCTGCTTGTCTGTCTGCCTGTCTGCCTATTCTCTCTTGCTGTCTCTGCCTGCCTCGCCACCCTGACACTCTCAATTCATCCTCTTCCGTCACCAGCCATTCCATTTCTTCAACGCATCTCCATCAACGGTAATCTTTGCAAAACAAACTGTTAACCCATAACTGAATCCTGGTCAGTGTCTTGGAGTTTGGGTCCTCCTACAAACAAACCGTAATTCTCAAGATTCTTTAGGGACACCCCCGGGACAGAGAGGGTTAGATACCCTACTGCCCTACAGACCGTTCCTCAGTTCGTATCCGACTGGGGATCTGTCTCACAACCACCTTAAAAAGGCATAAAATGTCTGAAAATGATAAAAACAAAGAAGTTGTCCTTTGTTGTTAATTCCGAAACTCTACTAGACACCTCCTTAAAGTGAAAGTATTTCGTCACTGTAAAAAACAACACTTACTTTGGTGCTATGAGGCAGTTATGCTAAGGCTAAAATGCCCTTGAGCAAGTAGCAAGTCACAGCACCTCCAGCTGCTCTAGTGGTCCTTCATGTGAATGAATGTGAAATGAGACCTGGACATCTTGGGTGTGTGTGTGTGTGTGTGTGTGTGTGTGTGTGTGTGTGTTTGT
>NC_045752.1:3445347-3464911 GCF_008692095.1 Etheostoma spectabile
TGTGTGTGTGTGTGTGTAGGAAGACACACTGCAGTTGCTAAGTTGGTCAGTTATGTAATCTTTTGGTTCTACTTCTTATTACTGTTGTTTCCACCACCACCACCACCACCATCATCATCATCATCATCATCATCATCATTATCATCATCATCATCATCATCATCATGTTTTCTTCTTTTCTTTTGGTATCAATTATTTTGGCCAGAGCTGCCTTTGCCTTAGTTTATTATTCATTAAACTGTATCTCCAGTTTATAGATTTGCTGTATGGTGCTATATTGGCAGATTTAACCTTTTGTAAATGCTAGCCTTGTGTATTTTCCAAATCAAAGCATTATTCATGTCCATATTATGATAGTTGATTTAAAAATGCCATTTAAAAACATATAGTTGACCAAGCGTGTTCTAAATTTGTCAGCCAAAGATCTGAAATACCAACATTTGGTTTTAATTTTAAGCTATCAATAATTCTATGTTGACAGTTAAATCACTTTCTGTGTCATGAATATGCCATTTCTAAACAAAACCCCGCAGCTCTAGCATGTAAACACAACCTCCATCTAAAAGACTTTGAATTAAAATTGAAAGCAACTCTTTGTATGTCTGGGCGTCTGTCTCTCATGGCGAGTAACAGGCACCTGTTGAGCGCTGACAGGGCCATCAAGGATGAGCGTATTAACTAGCGTCCTGCTGACTGTTTTCAGCACCACGGACAGCACGTCATCACAACTGAGTAAGAAAGACGAGAAAACAGAATTAAGGAAGGGATGAAAAGAGACAAGGCCCTATGACACAGAGCGAGAGAGAGAGAGAAAGAGAGAGAGAGAGAGAGAGAGAGAGAGAGAGAGAGAGAGAGAGAATGTCATTAGGGATTAGCCCAGTTCCACGGCTTGAGGCTTTCAGTGTCTGAGTGCTCTTGTCTCCACACACACACACACACACACACACACACACACACACACACACACACAGCAGCACACTATGTTGCCTCACTGTTTGCGTGGGGCAATAGATGGATGGATACAGATACATAGGGCAATATGTGCCATAACACAGAGGCCTGCTGTAATTCATTTAACATCTGTTCACATATCAGATCCAGATTCATCCTTTGGGGGGAGGGGGGGAGGGTAGTTTAACCTATAGCATCTTTCTTCTTTTTTTAACCATACGCCTTAAAAGCATTATAAGGACGGACAACAGCAAAACAAACTCTATTCTCTCCATTATTACAGCAAGGAACATCCTTTTCCTCCTCTCCTTTCCAGAGCATAAAGACACTAAGTTTCACCATCTTTGTCCCCCCCCCTCCATCTGACACACCCAAACATAGTCTATCTGAGCAATAACTTCTTATGCTCTCACCTGCAAAAACACTTAATTAAACGTCCCACCCTCTTTCAGTCGAGTCGCAGCCGCCCCTCTGGCTCTTCCTGTACTCTCCTCGACCCCTCCAAGCGTAGGCTGCTGCAGCTCTAGTCCGGTGGGAGCAGCGACACCCGCCCTAAACTCCCTCTCTTCCCTTGTCTATCTCACGCAAAGACGGACACCGTTAAGGTGAGCTGCGCATATACAGGAAGAGACCATTTCCTGACATTTTGGTGCACTCCGCGGACTCACCAAACACCAGCTCCTCTACGAGGACGCACGGTGTCCGCCGCGCTATGCGCCATCGCTCGTAAAAAAAAAAAAGAAGAAAAAAAAATGGCACAAAGAAAAGACAACAAAAAAAAGGGGAGAGGAGGAGTCGCTAAGGGAGAGGGGTGGAGGGCTGATCTAGTTTGAAACAACGAGGGGATGAGAGGAAGAGAAAAAGTGGAGGAAAAGCACTCACTGTGGCACGGCCGGACTGAAGGATGCCCATGTCGGATGCTGCAGTCGGTCGCCAACATCAGCAGCAGCATCTCTGGGCTGCGCGGTGCATCAGATAAAGACAGCGCGGGAGGGGGAGGAGAGGGGAGGGTGAGGGTGAGGCTGGTGATGTAAAACGCTTTAAATCATTCAGGAGCCCGCTGCACGACATGTGACCGCCGACACGGTGCATTATTCATCCGCTTTGTTTCCGGATTGCCCTCGGCCGAGGAGACACCGAGCTGACCGGACGTCGTTGGTCCAGTCCACCCTCAGTCCACCCTCATGATTTACTCTGATCCAGCCAAGACACCGGGATTATCACTACAATGTGCCCACAACGTCACTCATACCGCGATGGAGCTCCATACTTATTTACTACTTTATATAGGTCTATAGTTCCGATGGTTTCGTAATTGCTTTAGGTCTCTCATACTGTCGTCACCTAAACGACCCAGCTCACATTAAATTAAATAAGAATCAGTTTAGGGTAGGCCTATTTTTATTTATATGAATATTTGCTAGTATTTAACAGAAGGGAGAGTTTTTATAATTCAGTTAGGGAACACAACAGACATTGTTTTTCAGTTCAACGTGCCAAATATACTGTATATCAAGTATTTTCAAAGATTATAAAAAAGGATTTTTACAAAAACATGACAGAGAAAAAAACGGGGGTAACCATTGTTAACATTGGTTGTTAAAAATACATAAGATTAGCAAAACAATGTATGTTATAAACATTTTGGTTTGTCTTTAGTTGCCATGGCAGTTAATTGAGCCACACTTTGCTCTTTAGTATTACTTGAAGTGTTATTCTCCCACCTGACCATGTATATTTCCTGGTAATTGCATTACAGTACTGCAAGAAATTAAAAGGTTGTGAAATTGCCACACAGTGGCCACATTTCTGATCTTTTATTATGTTTGCTTATAGGAGTTGTGTTAAGTTACGGCTGATGAAGATCCAACAATTCCACCATTTTACAGATGCTGCTTTGGCCGACTCAGGCTCGCCTGTTCCTAAATAGAAAGAGCAGACATTGCTACGTAAGAACAGGAATGTCTGTAGTATTATTCTGCAAATTTGTGAATTAAAGTGCTCATATTATGCTAATTTTCAGATTCATTATTGTATTTAGAGGTTTTTACCAGAATGTGTTTATATGGTATTAATTTTCAAAAAACATATTTGTGTTGTACTGCCCATTGCTACAGCTCCTCTTTTCACCATGCGTGTTGAGCTCCCTGTTTTAGCTGCAGAGTGAGACATCTCACTTGTTTTCCATCTTTGTTGGGAGTCACACATGTACCTTGGTAAGGACTACTAGCCAGTCAGAAGCAGAGTATGAGGGCGTGCCAGGCTAGCAGCTAGACGAGCATTATAAAATGTCACAAAGCGACGTGAGTTCATCACGGAAGTAAAGGCTGGACTACAACAGAGCTGTTTGGAGCAGTTTGTGAACAGTGTTTTGTTGGAGATGGTAATCCCTTGGGGGGGGGGGGGGGGACTTTGGGCTTTTTCACTTTGTACACCTATTACATGCCAACACATTCTAACTCCCATCTTGTAAAATACGGACGCTTGGTCAGGTGCCTTTGACGCCAAAAGTCTCCTTTAGCGTCATACAACACACGCTTGCCCGGGACTATCGCCGTCTCTTTTGACGCTGTTAGGTTAAGGAAAAGCTCGTGGGTGGGTTTACTGTTCCGTGACTCGCGGCAACAGTACGGTTGGGTTTAGGGAAAGGTTGTGTGTGAGCTTACGGACCCCTGGCACGCGGCAATAAAGGGACGGTTAAGGACACACGTGGAACACGAACCCCGCTCTCCTGGGTGAAAGTCCTGTGTTTGACCCATCCACTACCCCAACCAATGTATCCCTTAGTACTCGCTAAACCTCGTCTAGATCCTGCTCTCCCTGGGACGATCGACACACACACACGCCGAAGGGTGCCTTTTTCATCGCACCAGACGCAGACAGCCAGTGTCCAAACATCCGTATTTTACACGTTTGGAGTGAGAACGGGTTGAACATACACAAAAAAAACATATAAAACTATAAAGGAAAGGGGGAAAAGACAAAAAGCATAATATGAGTACTAAGGTTACTGCCTACCAGCGCAGCTGCCTTTTTCTGGCAGCCGTGAGTTACAGACCTCCAGAGAGCCGTGGATACAGGAGCAGGCAGCACCTGTCGGTCCTTAATGTGGCCCAGGACACACACGTGCACACACAGCCATAAGAATGTGGTCTGAGTGATGTGATGTGATGGTGTAGGTACGTCAGGGCATGTCGGTCAAACATAATGCTGTCATATTTAGACAGGTGTCGGACATCTTCTAGGCATGTGACATTTTTCACGCCCACCATTTATCTCCAAAGAGACAGGCAGTGAGAGTCAGGCCTGCTACTAAATTATTAAGCCTTTGTTGCGGTCTGATCAAATATTCAGCAGATAGTCATGTCATTTGCCATAGATAGTATTTATGTAGCTGCATTGTGTGTGCATGTGTGCGTGTGCGTCTGTTGAAACCACACATTTTCATTTGTGTGATTTCAGTAGGGCTTCATGGTTTGTGTTCACTTATTCACTCTGACCAGCATAGTTAGGTCATAACGGGACAGCTTCAAGTGTGCCCTCTGAAGGCATTTTATCCAGCTTCTTGTCCATTGCAGTAGCATTGTTTCTTGTGGCAGCCATCTTTGTTGCTCTTTAGAAGTTAAGAGAATACCCACTGTCACTCCCCAATGTAAGTCAAGTGCAGATTTGAGTCGTGCATGCGTTACTTTGCGACAAGTGAAACTGTGAGTTGCGCCAATTTGCGACAAGTAGCATACAGGATGCTAACGAGAGACTTCTGTAATTCTGTCAACCCAGTTAAAATGGACCTACTTAACCATGTTCGTTCCATGCTGGCTACAAGTTAGCATCAAAAACAACAAAGACTGTCAGTTAAATGGCGTTTTGAGCTAACGTTAGCAATCAAACAATCATAGATAGCTAAAATGTTTCTGAAATGATTCCCATCTTCTATTTTTGTTTGTAATGAGAAAAGTTTCATGGATTTCACAAATATTAGTATGACACGTAATGCCGTAAACCGTCTAAATCTGAGGCTGCGTGACTCAAATCTGCACTTGACTTACATCGGGGAGTGACTTCCACCATCCATCACAAAAAGTAATTTTGAACCAAAACATCTTACAAAATACAAACAAAACACAAGCAAAACACAGAAGTAAAAAGACTGAGGCAGACTGAAGCTCATTACTAACTAACTAACTACATTAGTTAGGGTTAGAAGTTCAATGTTACCATCTCTGTCCTGCGCTTTCTTGCATTTGGCAACATTTTTGTTTCAGCATATTACCAAAAGATTGCATTACATCTAACCCTAACCTAACACAACAGTTAGTCCTCATCAGCCATTACTCTTGAAACTTTTAAAATGTAACCCTCTGTCAAGCATTTGTAAGCTAACTAGCCAAAAAAGGATGTATTAGAATAAAATAAGTCACATATTTTTACTCATCTACTAGTACTAGGCTATAGACATGTTGCATGCATGCCGCTTTAGCCTCAGTCTTTTAGCATGACATGTAGCTGGAAAATTTATAAACCCTTTAGCAGGGATCTGAGAGGCAGCATTGTCAAACAACTTGCAAAGCTAATGTTTGCTTTATTGTCTAACTATTGTTGAATGTTGAGTGGTAAACCTGCCACCACCGACACTGTTAACCGAATGTGGGCTGTGCAAGAATGGAAGACATGATACAGGGATGGGATGGAGATAAGCATTAAGCAATGGTCAACTGACAATAAAAGTGTTATGTTAAAAAAAAAAAAGAACACTCAAAATGTTGCGGGGCAGACTAACTAAGTCCACTTTAAAAGTAGATCTACTACTTGCTACTTCCACTCTGCAGTATGCTGCAGCACGTTTGATACCATTATGGCTGCAGCTTTGTTGTTATTTCAAGCTCACAGCTTTTTCCTCCATAGCTAAATGTCACCTACCCGGCAGTCCAGCGGCTGTGTGAGTGTGTGTGACTGAAAGATGACTCACTATCACTGCGCCCTGAGCAGAGAGACAGCTGCGAGACCTTAGTGCCACTACCCATAATTCAACATTGTCTGATGAGGTCACTGGGCCACAGGGCAGGAGTGACCCCTCTTACTTGTCAGATCTGAACCTGCAGGAGTACACACACACACACAATGGTGTATATATAACACGTTAATTCGTGTGCCATTATTGGCGTGTTATAAAGACGCATACTCGTTTTTTAGCATGAATTACAATGCCATTTGGGCTCCATTTACTAACATTACCTTGCGATTGCGTGTTAATTTATGCCGTAGCGAGTAGTATCAAAGGGCTAAACTCCACATAGGGAGGTTGGTCGGGGTGGAGGATGTGTAAAACACAGGACTTTCACTCAGAAGACCGGGGACTGGGTCCTGTGTTTGACCGTGTGTGACGCTTCCTTGTCTTGTGTGTGACACGTGTGTGACTTTGCTTCAACGGTTGCATTATTCTTTTACTAAAGCCCACCCCGTTTTTCTTTTCCTAAACTCAACCGTTGCATTCTTTTACTAAAGCCAACCCCATTCTTCTTTTTCTAAAGTCAACCATAGCCTTCTTCTCGCGATAACACCTTCTCCCGAGAACACAACAAGTGGCGTGTATGTGTACGCCAGGTCTATGCAGCGCAGACATACATGCGGATAGCTCAAAAAGCGTACAGATAACACGCCACTCGGCTTAAGAAAGTTGGCATGTACATTTACGCCTTCCTGATGTCCCACAGGCACGCTCACACACACACACACACACACACACACACACACACACACACACACACACACGACGGGGTGGATGAAAGTGGTCTGTGTACACATTTAGATACTCACGTGCATCTAAAAATGATGAGCTGCTACGCTTTTCCGTTTTGCATTTGTGAATCTTATAGATTTATCAAATATCATATTTCAACTCCGTGACTAACCTGCCTGCTCATACCTCATCGTAATAAAATGCTCCATTTTTCACCCGATATCAAAACTCTTTATACAGTTCAATAGTCTCTCCTCCATCCATGTCAGCCTCCACGGCTCCGCTCTAACGGGAATGTATTATTCAACACAATCTCTAGCCTCCCTCTCTGCTACTCCCTCTGCCACGTCTGTGGTAGAGGGGGATGGAGGCTGGAGAACTGTGTGTGTGTGTGGGGGGGGGGGGGTTTAAGAAAACGTGCAAAGGCCAAATGAGGAGAGAAAGTGAGACAAATGTGAAAGTGATGAGTTAAGAGGAGATGAGAGAGTAAGAACAGAAGCAACAGAATGACAAACGAGTTTGGAGAAACACATAAAGAGGGCAACACAGACAGACAGGGTGAGTTTGGAAAGAGGGCTAGATTGAGCAGGACTTGTCCTGTTTTTTCTGCAGTCCTCTTTCTTGGAGTCCGTCTGCAGGACATGATTTAAAAAATATATACCTAAAGATAAACTCAATCTTTCATCTTACAGCGAAACAATGTAGCTTTTCACTCACATGTTCTAACCCTGCCAACGGGAGTTAAACAAAACTGTCCTTAAAGTTGTTGAAGAGAGTTTATTTATTTGAATTGAAAGACCAACTGCTGTTTCAGAAGCCAAAGTAATCCAGAGAAAACAGACTCTAGTTCATCTCATTGATCTGATGCCTATGCAAGATAGGGCAGCATTTAGCAGCTAAAGAAGATAATTTCCCTCAGAAGTTGGTAGAGACCAAAACATAGGGTTAAAAGACAGTCAATATTGGACTTACATATGCCAGGTGGCCAGAAACACGACTCCAACGTTGCCCAGTAACTACTGGAGGTAAAAATAAGCAACTGTTTGCAAACAAGTTTGCCATATCGACATAAAAGGTCAATAAGATGTTCAGAACTTTGTATTGCTGCCCCCAAGTGGCTAAAAAAAATCAGTTACTGCAGGTTTAGAGACAAACTTTAAAATGAAGAATAAATACAAAATGTTCTGCCTCTGAAAACAATTATGGTTATGGAATACCCTTTGCAAGGTTCTCTAAACATTATCTTTCTCATTGTGTTACAATTTGACGCAGGCATTGTTTGCAAAAGGCAAAACCCAGAGAGGCTCACACACCGCTAATTGGCATTGCAGTGAGTAAATGCCAAAGTTTCTGAAGTCTCTTTGAAGCACCACAGGTCCCGTTCCATGAACCTCTGCAGCTCTTTTGAGCCTGGCCGTTCCCACAGGTGCTTTAATGATTGGGTTATTACTGGTGCTTCGGCTCAGCAGCTGCCTGCCCGCCCGCCCACACACACACACACAAAACAGGCCCAATAAACAGCTTCTGAAGCACAGCAGAAACAGCCAAGTAACTCAAACCAGCCTGATAGTGTGTACATGCGCACATTTTAGATTTACAACTGTGAATGTGTATCGATTGGTGTTTGGGTGCTGTGTGTGTATGAGTGTGTTTATATGGGGACTATTTGTTGTATAGACATGATTAACAGCCACTTCCACCACAGGAGCGAGAGCTGGTGCTTTTAAACATAATTAATGTCTCCCTGCATGGACGTAATTCAGCCAAGGGGAAACTGCCGAGCCTGTTCAGTGCTTACACTTTTAGAAAGATGGAGGAAAAAGTGAGGGATGGAGTGATGAGGAGAGAAATTGAGAAATGAAACAGAGGCAAAAACACAAGCAAACGAGTAATACAAAGCATTTTGAAATGTATGATTATCTTTGTTTTGTATTGGTGGATGAATGGAATAGATGGGCAGAATAAGGAGCATTGTTAATCATCCTGGCAAGCATGTGTGCACACAATACACACACACACACCTGACAATAGAGGTTTTGGGACCAGAGGAACTTTTTCATAGTTCAAAAACACAATTCTTAAAACCCCTTTTTTGTGTCTGCTTCTCAAGAACTGCAAACAATTGTAATTCTTAGGATGCCTTTTGAGTGACTTTCTCCTCTCTCACAAGAGGAACTATGTACAGTGATTGGTCCAGAAAAAAGTGTATGTCGATGATCGATCGATCTCAAGACAATGCAGCGCCGGCAAACACCATTTTTGAACTGCTCACTATAGCCAGCCTCTAAAATAGTAAAATTGAACAACTTCATCCACACTCTTGTCACAGAATAGAAGGCAAACTTTTTTCAGCTCATTTTCTGTGTAGCATGAAAGCATGACAGAATAAGTTATCAAGCGTCAGCTAGCTACCTGGCTTGCCTGCTAATTCCACCATACTTTCTACACCGCCACCTCACTCCATGCTGATTGAAGACCTCATTGCAGGGAGGACGGCAGACAGTAGCTAGCTAACTATAGCCAGCACCTCCAGCGTTCCTAATGCCACTGCGAATGCAAAAAGAAAAAAGCCCTTGAAAGTATGTCATTCTGGAGGGAGCTCCAGTGGGCAGCTCCTCCCAGGGAGTCCCCAGTACTGTTGGGTCTGAAAACGCCAAATATCAGCTGCAGTGTCTGCACTCAGTGACCAGTTGTTCTTATTGCAGCTTTCATGTTTCACATTCCTCTTACTTCCCTAGCCGTCTCCTCATCATTCTCCATCACACACACACACACACACACACACACACAGTACTTGTACATTTCCCAGATGAAGCTATCTTAGATCTATTCTCATATACTGGGTTCAGCTTCAAATGCAGCCCAGACAGAGGTTGTGTTGTGTGTGTGGTGTGTGGTGTAATAATAATAATCTATATATATATATATATATATATATATATATATATATATATATATATATTTCTAAAATGAGATTGCAGCTGCTGGATGAAAACCTTCTTTTTTTAAGAGGTAAGAAGACTGGCCTCATTTTTAGTTTGAGTCCAGACTGATTTCTAGTGATTCAACTAGTGTGTGTGTGTGTGTGTGTGTGTGTTTTAGGTTAAGGTTCATTCTAATTGCCTTTAGCATTCAGAAATATAGATGATCTGTTATACCACAGATATCTACAGAGCACCCTGTGGGGGTAACCATGGTAACTGTGCATGTGTGTTGGCACTGAATACACGTGCAGGTGTGTATAAATGTGTCAGGCAACCGCTTGGTTATCAATGGGAGGAGCACTTTGTAAATTATATAATAATCAAATAACAGTATAATGATAATCTATATATGAATCTAATCATGTTTGTGTGTGTGTGTGTGTGTTGAGTATTAGCACACACACAAATAAAGTCCTTAACAGTATGACTATGGCCCATTTATTTTATGAGAACAGAACACAAATTGAAGTCATAAAGAGACATTTTTGAAAGTCAGATGCTGCAATTAAACAGAAGTCAGGTAACAGATTTATCCAATCTTGACTTAAATCACGTTTTTCTTGACAGTGAATTTATTGTCTTGGGTCTGGATGAATTTAAGCTCCTGAATTTAATTTAATTCGAGCATTGTGTGTGGGATATGGAAACTGTATCCGGTGTCAATGAATGTAGCTTGAGTGAAGTGAGCAGACAAAAATAATACAGTATGTGATATTGTCACACAGCATGGAAAAGATGCCTAATGGCGACTAAACGTAGCACAAAAAGTAAGGACATCTGTTTGGTAGATCATTTCTCTGTGGCAACAATGTTTTTTGGCAATGAATCTTATACCGTTGGAAAGCGTGTTTAGTTCCTTAACATGCGACCGGGGACAGCTGTTGCTCAGTGGTAGAGAGGTCACCTGCCAATTGGAAGGTTGGTGGTTTGATCCCTGGCCCTGCAGTCCCGTGTCGAAGTGGCCTCGGGCAAGACAACCCCAAGTTGCCCCCGTAAATTGTTGTGTAAATGTCCTGTCTCTTCAAACTTCAATCCCCCAAACCAGTCAATGGTAGAATAAGCTAGGAGACACATTTTGCAAAATGTTTCATGGGCGCAACCCACATATTCAGCGCTGCTGCTCATCCCCCAATGTGTTAAAATGGGGCACCATTTGAAAGGGAACTAAATAGACTTTCTAACGGTATATTTGATGTATTGCCCAAAAAGCACTTACCACAGAGAAATAATCTACCAAACACAAATGTCCTTACTTTATGTGCCAAGTTTATGAAGCTGAATAAAGTGAAATTCCTTTTAGCATTTGTTACTCAACATGTACACTGTAGGTGTGACAGATGGCTTTAAAAATTTGCAATTGTATTCTTCACAGAGAACAAAACAGTGCAGTAGCTATGGCTAGCTGGAATTTATATCATGCACAATGACACACACACACACACACACTCTCTTAAGAGACTGTCCTCATCTAAAAAAATCTGTTTTAAAATGTATTTCTCACAAGTGACTCGGTAATTTGTGTGTGTGAGACTTGTGTGTGACTTGGACACCAAAGAGAAGACTTTGTGTCCCATCTCCTATTAAACTAATTAGCCAACCTTAGTTTCTTTCAACCATGAAATAGATATTTCCTCCGACCTTAAACACAGTTTTAGAAGCCTAAATTAAAAATACCTTTCCCAAAGTGGAGCTGAAAATGTTGAAATTCTCTAACATCATAAATCATTTGGATATGAGGACTTGATGTTCCTGCAGCATAATTCACTTTTCTGCCCTCCAGCTCACAAACACACACACAAAATAAGTCAAAATATGGCTAAACAACATTTCCACTTCTTTTGGTTTAGCTTTGCTTCGATTGCAAAGCAACCAACGTAGAGTAAGAAGCTCACCATGCAGGTTCAAGAACTATCGCATTTTAAGAGTCACTAATTGCGTGTTTTTACCATGTACCATCCGTCAAGCACTGCACCAGGCAACAGCGTCTCCATAACGGTGTAATTCATTTGCAGCCACAGGAACCGCGTGAGAGAAGAGCGATTAGAAAAACTAATGGGAAAGAAGGGATAGATCATTTTTAATATCCGAGAGAAACATTTTTATACTTCAGTAGAACTTGTTGTCGCAGAGGATGAGGGATCTGTGCCTCAGTACGTGCATCTCTGTGTGTGACGATGTGTATGTCCGCTGTAGGTCTCGTTATAAGCTTCAGTCAAAGAGCTCTGTTGGCAAAGGGAAACTAATTTACCCCCTCTTCCTTTGGGAAATTGACCATTCTGCTCTCGGGCCCTCTTTATTTCTTTCCTGTCATATTTTCCCTCAGTTTTTCTCTCCCTCTCTCCTGTACACACAAACACACGCACACACACACACGAGAAGGAAGAAGGGGCTGAGTTCTGCGTTTTGAAAATACAGACATCACGGCTGCTTTCTCCCCTTCTTCTCGTTATCATCATCTCCATCTTTCCCTCTATCACTACATTTTTTTTAAATTTCTGAAGAGTCTTTAGATATCTTTATAAATATCTGCACAACTTTCATTCAACATCATTGTTAAGTCACCTTCCACTCATCCCTCCCGTGTCCGGATCCTCATGTGGCTCTCAGATTGTTGAGATAAAGATAAGCGCTGTTCGCCAGTTAATGAAATCCCCCCCAAGGCCAGCTATGACTCACTGTTTACCCTGGCTGATGACATCATGTCCTCTACATACATCATGCACACAAACAAAACATACACTTTGTTGTATTGTAATTAGAGGTGGGTGGTAATAGGATTGTCTGGCGGGATTTTAAATGAATTTCTATTTTTAGGGGAAGCCCAGCACCAACCCTGACTGTAAGTTCTTTTCACCAAGCGGACATTTTAACACTTCGAAAGACAAGTTCTTTTCAAAACTTAAATGCCCCTCCATCACACCACCCCAAGTAGATAATTACGTCCCAAGGAGATTGGGACAACTATAGTTTTTTTTAGCTCATTTTGGTTGCACAGCACGCAAATTTCATGATGACTCAACCCTGTTTCAATCATCAGCAGGCATCTTCATATTATCATATTTTCAATTTATGCTACTTGCTTAGGTTAAATGCCAAAGATGACACCTGTCCAGTGAGCCCTAAACAGAGAGAAAAAAATGACAATACTGTATGTCTTTTGGTTACAAAGCCCTTTGAAATTGCATAGTCTAAGATGAAAACAATAACCATTTTGCATCTATTGTTGTAACCGTCGTCTGCTTTCGTCCCGGGACGTCGTCTGCTGCCCCGCTGGCTGAGGCAAGGCCTTGCCTCAGCCAGCGGGGCAGCACCACCTTAACTGCCTAGTCAGTTTATATCAGTCGGTTTCATATCCCGTAAAGATTAGCGCCGTAATTTGTGTGTGCGTCAGTGGTGTGCGTCTCATATCCTGGGAACACACATGTTCTGTGTGCCTACAGAACATGTGTGTGCACTTCCTTGTAATTGTATTCCTGTGAGGTCAAGTTAGATAAAAAGAGAAAAAGCTAGCCACTGGTTTACTTTGTCTCTCCAACAGATTATTGACAGATAACTTAAGGTAGTGACCAGTTGCCTCTAAGCTGGGCAAATTAACTTCCAGCCGCTCCAGTGGAAACTTCTTTCAGCGTGTTTGTTATTGTATACAATATCCGGAAATATTCACTGTGCCATAACCTGAGCTTATTTTAACTGGAATGCTATTTTAATTAGCTTAATAGGGCAATACAAACACACACACACACGCACGCTCATTCAACATCTGCCTCTTAGGCAGCCAGGTGCAGAAGGACAAACAAAGAGCAGTCAGATCTCATTATAAAAAATAGAGCCACACAACAAACCCCTATTTTCACCCACTCTTGAGTATCCCTCTATCAAGCTTCTTTTTTGCCTTGTTCTCTTCTGTTTTATGTTGTTTCTACTCTCAATGTTCCTTTTCCATAGCCACAGAAACACCTACATTCACAGACATGCCCACAGGCCCTCTGAGGCCTGATGGAGCATTGTCCACCAGGCCATGAAAGGGACAACCAGCCAATCAGATCCCAGTGCTGCAAACAGGCTATGAGTGATGTGTGGAGGTGTTAAACCAGAGCTGGAGGGGAGTTAAAGTGGGACATTATAACTCAGAGAGAAAAAGGTAAAGAAGTGAAGGTGGATAATTTACTGCAATCAAAACAAGAGCTGTGTGCATTCTCTGTCTCGATAGTCTTGTCGTTGTTACTACTCTATTCCGTCCATTCATCCGGAGACTTTCCATGCTATGAAACACAGCAGCTGTCCCTCACCACAATGTGTCATCTAATGTTGTGAAGCATGACCAAATATCCATTTTGTTGAGTCCCAATTACTTTCTAGTCCAAGTGGACAGGAAGAAGACATGTGACAGAGGTCAAGGGAATTAATTGTAGGGTTCAAAGTTTAAATAAGAAGCAAATTGATATTGATACTCCTCACTCTTGAAAAAGACGCATTTTAATTTACATTTTAAAAGGGTTGGTCCCTTTGTTACACACAACTATTAGATGGAATGCCAGTCATAGTTTAAAGACTAAAAGACTATTTAGACTCCCAAACTGAAAAGTGCTATTTTCTTTTAAACACTTCCTCTGTATGGTTTTAAGGTTTAAGGTAGAAATGTACATCAATTGTATGAATGGAGAAAAAAGAAAAAAGAAGAAAAAAAAAGAGTAAGAGTCTGATGAAAGTACTCGTCCACTGAATTGAGTCCAGATCCAGTGCTGCTGTAGCTCCACTGCCATGGACACCAGTCTGACTAATCTAATATGTCAGTGAATTGAACCATTTCATTGGATTATACAGCAGGAAATGATTAACATATTGAGACATGGGGTCAAGTGACAGGAGTGCGCAGGAAATGTCTCTCTTTCCTCTTGCTACCGGTGCAAGTATGTGAGTTTGTGTATAATGTGCAGCTATAAAAGCAGTGTGTAGAAAAGCAGCAAATAGGCCTTGGAAGAAGAGAAACACCACAGGGTGAACTTAGATCAAATCAGTCTTGAAATGGGCTCTATCTAAACCAAAACCAGATGACAAGGATCAGTTTACATTGATTGAGACATGACTTGCAGTTCAGTGTGTGTGTGTGTGTGTGTGTGTGTCTCTCTCTGCTTTGGGCACACAAATAGTGTTGCTTTTGGATGAAATGTGCAGAATCTGTTGTTTTTTCGAAGGAATGAAATAAAGAAAGAAAGAAAGAAAGGTTGTTTTATGACGTACATTTATCTTTGATAACAAACAAGACTTAGGTCTAAAATATTTACAACACGTTACACTACATTTGCAGAAAATACTTGTGTGAGCTCGGTTACTCATGTACATTCCTCCTTTGAACAGCCTGAGGGGGCAAATAAAACCAAAATATTGGAGAGTGAAATCCCCCAAGCAGCAGAGTCAGAAATATCTGCGGTGAATACCTTTCCATGAAATGCCTCCATGAAGTTCAATTCAGACCAATTACAGTTGCTAAGTCAACAGCTCAAGGAAAACTCTGCCGGTGGAGTCCATCCCCTGAGATGTATCTGACCTCTCAGTTAAGGGGTCAACGCAGACCGAGAAATGCATCAAGAGAGGGAAAGAGCTGGGAACAGAAGCAACCGGCGCTGTGTGTGCGTGCCCGTCTGTCAGAGTGTGTGTACAGTCCACTGGTGTGTGGGTGTGCGTGTGTGAAACTGTATCTCACAGTTACCATTTTGCTCGAATAACAACTCTATTTCTGATCTTTTAGATGCTGCACCAAGCAATGTCTGATATACATCGTAAAACCACTGGGGCCGGACTAGCTCAACACACACCCTGCCAACGCGCACACACACACACACACACACACACACACACACACACACACACACACATCCTTGAGGCATTACACCACATAAAAGGGCACACTAACACACATACACAAAAAATTATTTGCACTCTCAGACCAAAATACACACCTACCCTTCACAAAAAAAAATCATTAAATACACTGCATGGCCATGGTACACCACACACACACACACACACACACACACACTGTAAGCATCTGCCAAGTTCAGATGCTATCACCACTGCTGAGTGCTAGATTCCTCTCCAGACAAAGGACCATTATTTAACTGCAGCAAAGGTCTGGAACTCGTGATTGCTTACCAGGATCATGGTATGATTTAATGTATCAAGTTAAAACTGTTGGCTCGATCACTCCTTCTGTTGTAATAACGCATAAGGGTTTTAAACTCCGAGCAGATTTGAAAAGAGGTAACCTCAACGGGAGACTTGCAGAACAAAAGCACAGCGCTGACATGTACTGTATGGTAGAGGAGCGATAGTCTTGTGTTTCGCTGGTTGGTGGGACCCAGTTGTGGGGACAAAGACGCGTTCGTCCAGTCACACTGTGTGGACAATAAGACAGGTCAGCATGAGGTTAACCATATATTTTATTACCGCTGTTTGAGATGTGTGTGTGTGTAGGCTACTGTACATTTGTTTCATTGTGTGTACAACAATCATAATGGTGAACACATACATTTTTGAGAGTTGTGTGTGTGTGTGTGTGTGTGTGTGTGTGTGTGTGTGTGTGTGTGTGTGTGTGTGTGTGTTCTCAGACTCTGAATGTGCTGAATGTGCAAATACCTGCCTGCCTCACCGCTGTGATTGCCTTGTCTGATTAGAAAGTGGTTGGTTTATTTAAACTGGAAAAGGAAGTGCTGTATACATTTTACTGAAGAAAATTCAATCCTTCAGCCCCCCCCAAAATCTCACACATATACTCTGAATATATCAGGCTGCCCCGTGAGGGGTCTTAAGGGGGCTAAGCCACCTCTCTTTAACTTAAAAAAGTTTGTTTTTAGGCAAGAGTGATACTCTATTGGTGTTGTATAAAACTAGACGTAAGGAATATATTATGTACCAACCATGACATACCAACTTGTCGAGAAGGGGGGGGCAATTAATGCTCCAAGTTTAGGCAGAATTTTTAACAGCCCCCTTAGTCACTTCATTGTGGTTCTTGGCCTGGTTTCCTGTGGGAGAATTTCAGCTTCTCTGTATTGGCCGATAACTGCTTAAGAATATTTGACCCATTGAAGGGAAACAAAAAAAAATGGCCAGCAATTATTTCATTTTGCTCATACTGGCGTGCAGCGCAGCGGGGTTATCCATTGACATTATCACTACTGCAAGATATTGTGCAATCCACCTTAAAATGAATACAGCTGCTGTGGGCTTGGGTAGTTAACACTTTTTTTTTTCGAATCAACAGACTGTAATAGGTATGAGGGCTGAGTGAGAGCAAGTTTGGAAAGTTTGAAGGATTGCAGAACAGATGGTGAGCATTTGATAAGCCATAAGGTTTTGTTTTTATAGAGCGAGCCAGAAGTAAGTTTAAGCACAGGGCTAAGTGCTGAGGGGAGAAAGTGAGGAAGTAAAAAAGAAAGAAAGAATTGAAAGAAAATTAGGGTACACCGTCTTCAGGGAGTCACCATTCTGGCTGTTTATTAAAAACAAAATAAAGATCTGGACCAAACCATTCCACTCCACTTTAGAACACACACACCCTCCAAATGGTGTGTGTGTGTGTGTGTGTGTGTGTGTGTGTGTGTGTGTGGTGTAGCACTGAAATGAAAGTGTTTTTACATGTACTTGTGTGCATGATAGACAGAGCTGGAGTGCTAGGAGTCCTGCACATTCTTATGAAATGATGAAAATGAGTGTAAACAGGGAGGGGTTCAGCCTTTGATCATGTGAGAAAGCCAGCCAGACGTTGAGTAAGGAGAGAGGATGGGCCACGGGATGGATAACAAAGTAAAGGGATGGAGAGAGGGATAACAAAGAAAGACACAGGGGCCAAAGTAAGCAAGACCACTGGTGGATTCTATGATCCAACCGGCAACCACAGTGTGTGTGTGTGTGTGTGTGTTCTGACCCAATCCCTCTCATGTGTGCCCAGTACACAGTAGTGAAAAACATGTTTTGGAGTTGAGTGTTATGGGTACAGTCACACACTACACACACACACACACACACACACACACACACACACACACACACACACACTCTGATGGTCTATAACAATGCATGCTACTGGCCCTACTGTTACATTTGTTGTTAAAACTGCATTAATGAACACTTGTGTAAATTAATTAGCACTGTTTGTTTACACGTTCACTATATCAACTTCGTAAGATATGTGTCAACGACGTGGTTCCAATTGCTGCACTGCCTCTAACTGTCCAAAACAAATACAAATTGTGTTGCTGACCACGGGTAATACATAAAACCAAAAGTAACCCAAAACGTGTTTATTTCGAGCTGCGCTGTAGGAATTCACCCGGTGTTGGTTTGCAATAGAGAGAGGTGGAGGGGAAGATGTATTGTTTGCTCAAAACCACTTTCAAAGAATTCCTCTGTTTTCAGGAAACGGTATGATTTCTAAAAGGGGATAGAAGCAGCTACTTTTCTGTTACAGGACGATCTGACCACCAGGACAGTGCGTCTCCCTGACAATGTTGACATGCTGATATTTTGGGGAAGAGGAAAAAAAAATAATAAAAAAAAGTATCAAAAGAAGGGAAAGAAACACAATTGTGAAAGAACACCCGTTTATTTTGTCAGTGGGTGACACCCCTGGAAGAGGTGGAGCGGAGCAACAAGAGAGAAAAAAACAACAACCACTTTTTGGATCACTATATTCCCCTCACACAAAATACTCTATATGCCTTACAAGGGTTTCACTCCGATCCATTCAATAAGACCTCAAAACAATATTCTCTATAAACTTCTATTTTTACCGCAGTGTACACGCTGTGTCTCAGCGGGGATTTTATCAGAAAGTAGTGGCAGTAGAGAGATGACAGGAAATGAAGGGAGAACAACATGCAACAACGTTTCACAACCATACTTGAAACAGGGATGTTATGGGATCCGGTTTATGGTCTGGGTTTTAATCAGTGTAATACGGGGGCCTCCCAATGAATCATGAACTACACTAAATTACAATCATATTAGGGATTGGCCAGTACTGGTTTTTCAAGGCCAATACCAATTCAAATTTATAGTTTTACTGATATTTGGAACCAATAACATATACAGTGACAATTGTTAAGTCAAAAATAGGATTTTGGAATTCATAAATTAGAAACAGTTTACATAATACCCAGTAGAAGAGTTGTCAGACTGGTGGTGGTGAGTGAAACCGAAGCAGAGGGCCAGACACAGAGCTGTAGCCGAGCCAAAGGAGCGCACCTTTTAATTCATTTACTTTATCGGTTCTCAGGCAACTAAAACGCTGATACAGATAACCTGCAAACTGCCGAAAAACAGGCCGATAATTGATCTTTATTTTATCTCTATGATAAAGAAAACTATAATCTATTTTTTCACTGTTTAACCATTTGTTTTAACATCATCATCCTCCACAGTCCAAAGCAATGAAATGCAACTGTTCTGCCAGAAAGTCCAATGTTCAGTTTGTGTTTGCACTGCCATAGGGGCGTCGGTTCAAACATACCGTATGTATATGAAAATGCCGAAGAAGAAAAAGTTTACTTGCTGTGTACTGATTGAAGAAAAAAAAAAAAAAGAGTAATGGGGTTCCATTCATACACAAGACGTTTTATGGTTTATATCATCTCAGACGTAATGGAGGTTCCAGACAGTACACATTAAAGTTGACTTCCCTTTCATCTTCCTTCGGCGGATCCAGATGGGGTTAGGCTACACAGCCTACTGTGAACGCAGCATATGGATTGTGGCCATCAGAGAAATGGGTTGCAGCTAATTTAGCTAGCATCCTTCCCACGAGCAGTCTTTTGCAGCCATATGCACCATTTAGCATGGCACCACTTTGAAAATTAGGTGAAATGGAATCAAAAGGTTTTCTGATCCA
>NC_045752.1:3464921-3465943 GCF_008692095.1 Etheostoma spectabile
CAATAATGAAAAAAAAAAAAAAAAACTTAAGGCGTGTGTTTAGGACAGAAATCTTCTACTGGTGGTGCAACTCCCCGTACATTGTCCAGTTCATCCTTGATGTCTGTTAACTCAATTAGGTCTCTCACACATCAGAAAGACCCCCATTCTCCCATCTTTCCCAATCATGCTCTCACATCTCACTGCTCTTTTTATAGTCTCTCTTGGTCTTGCCAAATCCCTTACACTGTCTACAACATGGTCTTCGACTCTCACGCTCAGTCTCTCAGTCTAATTCAGTGGGTGCTTTGTTGGCCCTGCATGAGAACTCAATATCCGACTTTTAGAGTAGAAGGTAACAAAAACAAACTGCAGCTATAACGGAATCAAGAGCACAAAAGAACCATTATTATTCATGCAATACTGTTCTGTCTTTGAAACAAGAAATTTTGCAGCTACGCAACTTTTTGCTCTTTCAATGCTCTGCCCCTCTTTGCTCTGACCCTCATGTCTTGACTTATAGTATGGTGACTAACAGTAACTTTATCTGTTCCTTGTGAGTCCCACAAGTTTTGTTAATTCAGAATGAAAACATGAAAGTTTACAGGCTACAAGAAAGTAGAAACTCAGCGAATACAGCACATGGTCCAAGTCCACAACTGTTTTGGAACATCACTTACACCGAAGGACAAGATACAGTATCAAATTGTTCAGATAGATAATGTGTGTCAGCATGTGCGAGCATCAAGGTTATAATCATTAACAAAAATAACCGGAATAACAAAAACTAGGTTGGAAAAAAACATTGTTGTTAACTGATATAAAAATAAAAACAAGTCATCTAAAAAACAAAAACGATGACAAACTGTAATGTCTGTTTGCAATCTTAGTAAATGTCCTTTTTTGTCTTTGTCAATGATTTTCATAGAGCAAATAACGTTATATCTTTCAGAGTTAACATTTCCGACCATAGATCATACAGTCTATGCCGTAGACATGTAGTTTCCGGCTGGAAACCCAGAAATTCCAACATTCCATGTCAA
>NC_045752.1:3465953-3467644 GCF_008692095.1 Etheostoma spectabile
AACACAACATAGTCCGTGCCCCTCGCCTGGCATCATGGCGGTACTGAAAGTCGGAAGAAAGAGTCCTATTTGATTATGACTGCATCTGAAGTGCCTTGCAGTGGAAGGTGGTAAAATATGTGGACAATTTATTAAAAGGGAAAAATACCATGAATTTGAAAGTCCATATGGAGAAGCACAAGGAGGCTAAGCTAGCTTACCACAACCCTCCTGTTGTCCTCCGGTCAAATCTGATCCCTTTAAAAAAATGTCTATATCTGAAATATGACTTTCTTTTTAACCAAATGACCACAAAAAATGGATTGGCTTCCTTACAACGCTCTTTGCAAATACAATTGATCACTTTCATTCCTCTGACCTTAACTATTAGTCATTAGGCTTTTTTAACTCAAATGAGGGTTATTGACCATGAATTCCAAAAAGAGCATGGATGTCGGGTACAGGGCCAGGCAGCATGACGGAGACAACCGCAAGACAGAGAACACTACAGGCTGCTTTCACCTGCTTTCACCTAGCCGGTTAGTGAATAAGGAGGCAGACAAAAAGCGGGAGGGTACGTGGGTTAATATGTGAATTAATACTGGGAAATCTACACAACTGTGTGAGTCGATTGATTTCAAAACGTTCACCACTTTACCCTGACCAAAGTTCACAACACCAGTGGATGTCTGTCTTTAGTCTATTGGCTATTTAGATTTTTTCCTGGAACACGTCATGCCGCACACATTTTGCACTTACTGCGGCGTCTTGTGTAGCCTGGTCCTACCAGACTGACACATTTCATTTGTACTCCACTGACAAGTGTTAGCTTCCTTGAAGGCCAGTACTGTGACGTTTTAAACTATTGGATGTGCCCAAAGCCACTCTGGATCTGCCATAACCAATCGCTGACGTTTGATCGTGACGTCTGCTTAACTTAGCTGGAAGATCAAACTTTTCCCAAACCCTGTGGGGAGGAAGGCCACACCACCACGGCCACCAACAGAACTCAACAAAGATTGTTCTTGTTCAGGCTTTAACTTCTGGATATTCAGCAGCGTTGCCACCACGGACCGAATGACTTGGCTCGCATCTTTCTCCGCCGCCATTAGTACGGAACTCACCAACGGTTACAGAACCTCAACGTCATCGGTGTGAGCCACTCCCTCTGTTCGCTGATGGGACCGCCAAATATTTGGCCGGAGAAAACCCAAGAATACACCGCAAACCCAGACGGAGTACTGGAGGAAAATGAAAATTGAGCGGGAGTACGTAGGAGGGCGGAGCAAGGCTACGTCTTGTGCAGACTGTTTACATATTTGTGCTCATCATATGTACACTGTATGTACTGGTGTTATTTTAGACTACATTGTGAATACATATTTCTATTGTATGATGTCTAATTGTATGATGTTGATGTATTATTACACAATACTTTTTCTGACCTTTTTAGAACCTTGCCCCCGACAAATTGTGGGCGGCTGTGGCTCAGTGGTAGAGCGGTTGCCTGCCAATCGGAAGGTTGGTGGTTTGATCCCCGCCCCTGCAGTCATTGTCGAAGTGTCCTTGGGCAAGACACTGAACCCCGAGTTGCCCCCGGTGCTGCGCATCGGAGTGTGAATGTTTATCTGATGAGCAGGTGGTACCTTGTACAGTAGCCCCGGCCACAGTGTATGAATGTGTGTGAATGGTGAATGTTTCCTGTAGATGTA
>NC_045752.1:3467661-3467836 GCF_008692095.1 Etheostoma spectabile
TGTTAAGACTGGAAAAGCGCTATATAAATACAGCACATTTACATTTACATTTACAAATAACCCATAGTCCAAAAAAAGACTAAAACTAATGACTATACTAAAACTAAGCATTTTCAAAAAATAAAAACTAAACAGAACATGAAAAAACAGAAAGTCAAAACGAAATAAAAATAAA
>NC_045752.1:3467846-3470379 GCF_008692095.1 Etheostoma spectabile
AAAAATGCAAAACTATAATAACCTTGGTGAGCGTGTGTATGCGTTCCCACGTCTGAAGCTTTCCAGAACTGTGGGAAAAAGGAAAAGTGGCATAGACAGAACACTGGGCTCCGTCTGTGTGTCTTAGTGTTAAAACACCCTCCTTAATGTTTGTTATTGAATATGGAAGAAGTTCACACAGAGACACACGCACTAACTGATGTTTATTACTGGATGCAGACAGACTGGCAGCTCAACAATGGAGGGGGCAGAGAGCAGCTTTCCAGTCCGTGTGTAATTTCCACCTTTCCCTTTGCGAGCACAGAGCAACATTTTGTATCTTAGCACACACAAGCACATACACAGAGCAAAAGAGGCAGCGGCCCTTTCCTTTCATAAAACAATGCCCTGACCTTGATTTAATAGAAACAAGTTGCTGTACCCATCCCTCCCTCTGTCTCTCTCTGTTTTCATGGTTTTATGTTCTCTGGCGTCGACATGAGGACATGATTTTAAAAAGGAAAAGATAGAGAAGTAAGGGATAATGTTGGTACTGATTTTCAGTGCAGGGCAGTTACAAACCATGTATTTGGACGTTGAATTGAACTTATTTAATGTTACTGCATACAGACTCTTCACACTCACTTTTGTAATCTTCAAAATTGTTTGTTAATGTGTGTATTTGATTTCTCTTCATATCCTGTTATCAATATAACAATATAATATATCATGTGTACTATACTGTAATGATAATAACATCCGAGCTCAAAAGTACTGTTCCATAACCTGTCCTGTACACTAACTCATGCAGGTAAATATTCATACTTATTAAAATGGGAAGTGTTTTTTTCTTATTTTTTCTTTACTTCTGGGATGCAGGTGCATCCCAGATGTGAAGCGTCGTAATGTTACTAGAAGGTCAGGGGGAAAAAAGAACAAGAAAGACGGAGCATTAGAGAAGACAATGAGGCAGAGTATGAGGGATTTAGCAAGATAACAGAAAGAAGAGAGGGATTATGAGCATGCTGTACTGTGATGAAAGAACTGAAACCAAAGGCAGAATAGAAATAATGAAAAAGAGGCTGGCTTAGGGGAATGTGTGGAAATAGAGATAGTGGAAAAAGTAAATTCCAGAGCCAAAAAAAAAGAAAGTACAGTGGCCATTTAATTATTGTGATAAATATTGGAGTTGTCTAGTTTTACCTCCTCTTCTTTGAAGTAGTAACACATGGGCGTTTGTTGTGTTTGCTGGTGGGCTGTACATGCATCCTTGCCCACTTCTCAGGCATTGTGGCACCACCTGCTGTATGGAAACAAGACTGCATGTACAGAATTTTATCACAAACCACCTTTTAAAAAGGTTACTGTGCTAATGCTTACATCCTAAAAATTACCAAAGTTGACATGGCATCTGGCCTAGCGGAGCATTTGTGCTTCACTTCTACTGCTCCTACTACACGGACACGCTACAGTGGCCCAGCCTATCCCACAAGCCCCTGAGGCTGCAACCTGTGATCCAAGAGAGCTGTCCCATGGGTAACATTGTTTTCATAACCACTTCTAGTCCTCGGTCTACAAACACCCAGCCACAAAAACATATGTACCACATTACACACTCATTCGCCCTCTGATACAACTCTAAGTGTAACTCCACACAAGCTTGAAGACCGTTTAGCCGAGTTAGTGCTGTCTAATACATTTCTTCAAAAGCTGTGTTCTTCAAGATGTTAACATGCTTTTTATGATTGAAGTAATGCGGATACAAATAAGCCAATTAATACCCATACGTACCAATATCAGGCTAACTTTTGGCAGTCTAAGCAGATAAACGGTTATTTATATAATAGGCTGTTGTGTATCTGTGTATACAGTATCATGAAGTTATTTTTTGGTGTTTCTTTATGGTTTGAGTCAGTGCAAACTGCTGCTGATTATTTAAAGCCGTTAGTCACTTCCACCAACAGAGATAGGACCTCTGTGTCAGCAGCATACCCATTTTCTCATGGCATTCTCTTCAGAGACGAGACTAAAACACGAGTGAGCTGTTTCATAAACAGCCTGCACAAAATGGAGACTTCATCAAAAAAAACACCACACTGGCAAATTGGCTGTGTCAGGTAGTCCTTGGGATTATTTTTCAGGGCACTATGAGCAGGTGTTTATGCTGCAATCCACGCCCACACACACTCTCTCACACACTCTCTCACACACACACACACAGGCTGGAATCAAGGCTATTTTGATCAGGGACACAGACTCATTTTGTTTTTGGATCTAACAAATATCCAAACACATTAAGCAACACAATTTCAGTTTAAACTATTTGTAGGTGTTTATTACTCTTTGTAGTATTTCTCTCGGCATTAATACAAGCACACATCTCCAAATATTAATGACAAGAACCAAGATTTGCACATTTCCATTCACTGGCCTTCTTGGGAACCAACGCTGAGACTCACAGGACAATCTCTCAAACCACATGACAAAGCCACATCCAGCCCAGCACTATTGGACACACACACACACACACACACACACACACACACACACACAC
>NC_045752.1:3470389-3512499 GCF_008692095.1 Etheostoma spectabile
CACACACACACACACACACACACACACACACACACACACACACTTCTCAGAAGTACGTGGGTTTATGTCCTAGAAATCAATAAGAGTGGGAGGAAAGCAGACAACCACCTCTTTATCAGCATGATAGTGTTGCCAGAGGATTCATTCACCACTCCCAAAACCTCCCTTCAGCCTCAATTCATCAGCAGGAGTAATAAGACAAACAGAAGAATTCCAGATATACCTTGCTGACTGTCAACATATTAAAAAAGCCATCATATTGAAACTCCTTACGGTCAACATCCTTTTCATTCTTTGCATCATGTTAAAAGGTTAAGTTTGAATTGGAGTTGTATTACTGTACCTATCCACAGTCAGTGAATTAACTACAGCCCATGGGGGTCGGTACACCCCCCAGTTTGGAGAAGCAGGCAGCAGCAGTACTCGAAAAGGACAAATCTAAAACAGAACCAACCAAACGCCATCTACTGTGGGAAATGCTATGGATAAGTGCCTAATAGAACCTCACTTCAAACAGTTTGAACTATCCCTTTAAAGCACCAAGAACAAGTCTACCCTGCCAGCTCTCTAGTGCAAAGAGTGTAATCTCTGATCGAGATCATGTGAGAATAGAGCTTTCACCGCATTCTCCAGGAATTAAACTCAACATCTGGATGGCCACTACTTCAGCGCTACTTGAGATTGGAATACTTATCGATATTGCCATGACATTGTAGGGTTAACAATTGGTCCTTTCAAAAGAAAGTATCAGTAACAGTTATGTGGATAAAATGACTAAGCAAGTAAAGGAAATAATAGAACCGCAGTAACGTCTGGTAAGTTCAGTAAAATAACATACATTTACTGCAATGCAGCCTGTAAAACCAAGAAAAGGAGAACTTGTGTCATATTACGATATCCAAAATCTAAGATGATATCTACTCTCACATCATGATAGACTTAAGGTACAGATTTGGTACACATTTAGCTGTTTTACATAAGGAGAATCTAAACACTGATTGGCTTTCGCAAAAACAAAACATCACGCAAATTGCTCACTTGTGTTGACATATTTCAACTCGACTGGCGTATGTTAATTTTGCCTGATTTGTGCTGGCCGTTACTAATCCACGCCTTTGCAGTGAATTAGTATGTAATCATTTCCGCAAAATGCAGGTGATGTGACCGAGCCATGAGTCTCACATTTAATGCCCTGGTTCTTGGCAAAATTAGCCTATATCCACTTCCAGGACTGCGTCGGTGCCACAGGACATTCCACCGTATGTCCTCATTTTCAGCCGTATATTCGTTACCACACGCTTACTTTGTGTTGGAATTTTAAACTCCTGTGGTTTTATGAGGACTATGGTTAGCTGCTCCTCATATCTCTAGAGTAAATCCAGACAGCTAGCTGGACTATCTGTCCAATCTGAGTTTTTCTGTTGCACGACTAAAACAACTTTAGAATGTACACGTTTCACAAAAACAAGTTCCTTCCCGAGGCTATTTTGCAGAGAAACCAGGGCTCCGTGCGGCACTCAGCCCCACCCATGACGATTGTGATTGGTTTAAAGAAATGCCAATAACCCAGAGCACGCTCTTCTCCCACCCCTGAATGCTGTGTGGACTAACCAGACCCTCCTTCGCAGCGCTGTGGAGGAAGGTCTGGCATTGCGAGACTATGGCAATATTAAGCAGTACATTATCTGTAGTTAAATTGTATAAAACAAAAAATAAATGAGATTTTATTCCTCAACCATGAAGCTATTCTCATCTGGTTTGAATAATGACCCAACCCAATCAACTCCCATCAGCTCTTCTTCCCGGTCTCTCTCCCCACCCCTGGAGTCAACCCCCAGATGTTGGACACAACCTTTCAACATTCCAACTACTAGTCTACTAACTGCCCTTACAAACATACATACCGGTACATACATACGCTGAAGGCCGCACACACACACAAGGAAGTTCAAAGCTGTGCCAGAGGGGAGCAGGTGGCCAGAAACAACATGCTGCATGTGACCAGAGGTCTATCGGAGGCAACCTTCCAATCTTCAAACTGCATTCATCCGGAGACACTGGCCAGAATAACAGAAGTACCTCATAATAAAGCCTTTCACTAATAATGTATTGTACATGTGCACTTCTTGTAAGTTGCTTTAAACTCTCATGTAACATTATTGCATATGGCCATACATAGTGAGATTGACATGACATGTTTTAAATGCTTCTATTCTGTCTTGCTCACTCTGGGCCTCCGTTTGTAATGAGCAGCAGTGACAAATACACAACATCAATACAAACGATAATTCAAGTTGTTCTACTGAAGTGGAACAACACAAAACTGTCAAACTCTCAGAAAATCAACCAAAGAAAAGTCTATTTTAGATTGTTTGCCTGTGAACTCATCCACTAATTCTTCCAGGGAGGACTAGAGCCCCCCCCCCCCCCCCCCCCCCCCCCCAGCAGCATGAGTGTACAGAAGGTTGTCCGCCAAAATAGAAAGTACATGCTGTGAGCCCCATTCTCAAATGAACACATCTGTTAGCATAACTATTTCTGATGAAAGAACACTCCCCTGTCCTGCTGGTCTTCATCACATTCTCCTACACATGTGCACATGCAAAGACTCCCACAGAGAAAGGTGTGCACAACGTCCCCACTTTGGCCGCTCCACATTTCGACAAAGAATAGACAACTGAAAGTTGAGATGATGTCTTTGGTCGCCGGCAGTTGCTACCGACCTCCTTTTCTGGACTCCATATCTTTCTGAATATGTTTAAACAGCCTCAGAATCTAGCTTGATATGTATATTTATCCTTTGTGACTGTTTGGATCACAAATCTGATCTTGAATTTTCAAATAAACACGTAAACTATTGTGATTTGTGATATTTTTGTAATGAAGGGAACATTTAATTTCGGCACTCAATCGGGCTACATTTGGAAGCTGTAAGGAAGCCTGTATTATGAGACAGAATTTTTGGGTTATTGTGTTTATTTTTCCTTTACTTAAAAAAATACAAAAACTAATGGTAAACATGTATCTGCAGTATTATGTGTTAGGCTACCTCTATGGATTACAATTTTAGAAATAAACTAAAAGGGCAGTCGGAGAGCGCAGACCTCCGCCAAGGCATGACCCATCTCATAATGTAAATGCAGTGGGAGTTGAAACACTCATTTTTCAGATTATTCCAACAAAAGAGATCCATTCGATACTGAAATTTTTCAATTGCAACCGTAACCTCACGGTGGTACTTTTTATAAAAAGTCATGGGATCCCCACAGTCTTTGCAGACCATGAGTTTCAAAGTTTATGGCCATCTACCACAGATGTTAAAATAGCTCCGCCTTGTCCAAAGAGAGGGACCGACGGACACACCAATACTGTCATCCATTCCCTGTACCCTGTACTTTTCAATATCCATCCTCATCCCCCTACTCCAAACATACAGAAACCTTCCCTACTGCTTCTTTCTCAGCGGGATTGAGCACATGAAAGGAGGACAAAGCACCTCTGTCTGTCCTCCATCAGTCCTCTAAATCCTGTCAGAAGCTGAGATAAAGTGCCCTTTCTCCCCATTTTTTCCACTTCAAAATCTGGATTCAATAACCCCACTGATCTTCAAAAACACTCAGAGCACATTCCCACGTCAGCTACATGCACAGATACTCAAAAACATAATAACAACATAAACACAACCCTAAATAACCATACTGTTGCCTACTAACAGTCATCTGTCTTACAGACGGACTCACAGACACATATTTTAAAATAGGCAAACAAATCTGACCTGAATTTGAGTTATAAGTAGTATATTTGGAGTAAAACCCCAAAACTAAATAGAGACAGTACTGATACTAATGTATAAATGTAAAAAAGAAAAAAAATGTAACAAAAAGGATTAAGAACATTTTCTTTTGCCTGATTTCATTCAGGGCTCACAATGGTAGGCCATTTAAATTAGAATAAAAATTATTATTATTCTATCTAGTGTGTGTGATACAGATAGTTTGATGATTCTTGTTTTTACAGTCTCTTTGGGATTCATGCCTATGCTTTGACAGCTGAGACAGTTATACAAGGATTCCTTATGATAAATAAATTCATGAATCATGTTCTGTGCCATACCTGCCCTGTATAACATTGATAAATATAATAGGCTACCAATAATAATGCAGTTGTGTGTGACTGAAGTAAGCTCCGTATTTCGTCCACACACACACACACACACACACACACACACACACAGGATTTGACCTCTGCTCTTTCTCCATCTCATGCTGTTTCAAGACATAAGTCCTGCATTTACACAATGGTCTTTATACTTGGCGCTAGCAGTGTTAAAGGTAGGTGTGTGTGTGTGTGTGTGTGTGTGTGTGTGTGTGTGTGTGTGTGTGTGTGTGTGTGTGTGTGTGTGTGTGTGTGTTCCCTGACTTACGAGAGAATCCCTCTACCCTGAAACTATCAAATCTCTAATCATTCCAAACCAGTTCATGTCCTCCAAACATTGGGCAGAAATCCAGCAGCTTCACCGTCTGGGTAAACAGGTTTGGAGCACTGTGGAATGGCCCATAAAACCTCTGCCAAGCCCCTCCACAATCCCTGCTTCGATCTCCACACCGAACCTTGAAATCGTCCGGACAATCCCAGTAAAACACTGCTGGGGGAAAGAAGCACTGGAGGTTTGTCTGGAATGGCCGTGGAGGGGCCGTAATGGGTTCAGGCTGTGGGTACTGCAAAGTGATTCCATGTGCTTTGTTCACTTGGGGGCTGAGGAAACGCGAGTGAGTGCTGAGTGCTTGTTGAGGATGTAGAGTTCCCCTTTAAAACCTATGTTCCAATTCAAATTATTTGCAGAATTTACAAAAGGCAGGGCTGAGAGGAGAGCGTAGGACAACTCAAGACTCCTAACAAAACGTACTTTGTCATCTCATCCTCATATCCCTCTGCCAACCTAACGGTTACTGAATTACAGGCAGGGTACAACATGTTAGATAGCTCCCTTTTAACTCAAGGAACAGAATACACTAGGAAGCTATCATTAACGGAAATATGTGACTTATTTCATAAACCTTAAAAAATGTGTTCGATAAATATTCATCTTAAATTTTTCCCTTTCTTCAGATGAAATGTCCCCATTTCAATAAATCTGATCTTACACTATCATGCACAGCTGCAGTCCAAACACTAGTCCATGTGTCCTAGTAGCATGTGCATTGCTTTCTAAACCAATTTCATTACCACTGCCACTACTGTTCTGACTTGCAAATGAGCTTCTTAAATTAAATATTCAAGATCTTACTAGATACACAGATGGATAAAAAAAGATAGATCAATAACAAACTTCAAAAAACCTCAGCTATCAAAAGTGATGTGTCACTGCCATCTACTGAGCTTTTAACATCAATGCATCGTGCAATTACTGACAGTTTCTTTCAGTACTTTATAGACCATCAATTTACAATATAGCACCAGAGTAATGTGCGATGTCCTGCTGGTCTTCATGTCACAGACATTGCATTGAATTCTGTGGAAACTTAAAAAAACAACAACACCTGAAGACATCTTTTTAGACAAGCTTTTAACTAGCAATATGGCTTAGTATTTTATGTGTTGTTCATTTGTTTTACAGTAAAGCCCTTTGTTACTACTCTTGTCTGTTAAATGTGCTATATAAATACAGTTTACTTACTATAGGATCATAACAAAATTTGATTAATTTTGATTTACTGATTGATTTTATGGAAGTCCTACTTGGTCCATAGGTGCAGCCTGAATATTGATATCCGAAATCTTTACTCTTACTAAAAGGAAATTTGGTTGAGCCCAACAAGCAACCCAAAGGAGGTAGTTTAGTGGCTTTTTTAGGTGAGGGAAAAAAAATGGTAGAGCTCCTTTGACAGATGCAAAACCAGAATAGTAGGCTACACAATCTCGTATAATGCGTTATGTCTCCATTCGCACAGTTTACCACAGGTGATAATCCCAAAGAGTCAGTACAACCAACCTGCTCTCCTCAACTGGCTGTAACGTAACCGCTCCATTAACGCTACCCCACTGGCCGTTTGGGTTTCTATGTGTTTGCCCAATTTCACCACGTTGACTGCTGCTTTTATGTTAAGCAATCCTCTCAGGAAGATGCCAGACATCCTAAAACGCATGTTCTTAACCAGGTGCCATTCCTTCCGAACAATAACACACACGGGAATCAAAAAGGCGTCTTTTCTGACAAGCTAGCATAAAGTTAGCCGTTTCTTTCTGGAGAACAATTCCACATTAGACCTGCTATTTATTGGACCAGAGTACTGGTTTATAACGATATCCCGGCGCTGGTAGGCACCGAGTTGTTTAATTTAAGTTTACGTTATTTTTTCTTTTTTAAACGGCTGACTTTCACAGTTTAAAGTCTTTGACGAAAACGTCTTCCACGTAGGCCTATACGAGCAAATCGCTACGAGAGTAGCTAACGCTACTTGTGCAATCAAAATGCAGCTGGGTGTCTGGCACCTCACAGCTGGCGTAACCCCTTTAACTGCCAACGACTAATTTTATGTTACAAAATCATTTTTCTATCGTAGAAAAAAACTCGTGTATCGTTTCTATCGTTTTCTATCATTGTAACATAAAATTAAGCTTTAGCTTACTTTAGTATTTGTAGGTTATCCCTTGTGTGGTGTTCAGGTCTGTACCGTTTTTAATGTTTGCTAAAATAAAAATTACGTTATAATTTCTTCTCATTTCAAAAATAATTTTCTGTGAAGAACATAAACAATTACCTATTTTCAATTACTGCACACGGTACACCCCCCTCCCACATAAACATATCGAAGTGTTCTGATAGCCTACTATGGACCCGATCTGTATAATGTAGGTGCTATGAATCTTAACTGTGCCCTCCTCCTTACTGCTGTGTGTGTGTGTGTGTGTGTGTGTGTGTGTGTGTGTGTGTGTGTGTGTGTGTGTGTGTGTGTGTGTGTGTGTGTGTGTGTGTGTGTGTGTGTGTGTGTCTGTGCGTGTGTGTGTGAGAATGTTGTCTTTCTGCACCTGCCATCATGCTATTACATACCACAAGTTACAAAATTGTTACATTTCAAGCACTTTCACATGTTCTAAATTCTAAGAAATAAGCACCACTAATGATCAACATTCTTGTTTCTATTTTTTTGTTTACTTTTCTATAAATTCATCTTTCTTTGTGTCTTCTCACAAAAAAACGAAAATGATCATCTGATCATAAATGTGATTTCACAGGGGTAAGTGGCAAATATGCACCATAAATGATGACGTATGTTACATACATTGTTATGTCTGTATTGATTTAAAAGCCTAATAATGTGGTGGCTTCACCAGACCCAGGAACATTGGCTGTGTAACAAAAATACCACGCAAGTGTTAGGTAGCCTACTGTTTTTCATACCATATTGTGTACAATATTCATTGTGCTTTTTCAATGGCTTTACTATATACTGAAAACGTTTCATCGTTCACCTCATTTGTACCTTGTCTGTTGCAATTGTCTTTTTCTATGTCCGTGATCTGTTGGCTTAGATTCTTAACTGACAGCAACAAAGTTCCAGTAGTGTAAAAAACATAAATTTAAGGTCAACTCCAAGCAACCCCTCACTGATTTGTTAATCAAATATGCTGACAGTTGATCATTTTTGTGGCTATACTTTGAGCAAGTAATTGTAAGTGGCTCTTGTGCTTAATGGTCCAGAATTTCTTGCTCAAAAAGTAAGAAATTGTAATCAAGTCATTGAAACAGCTGAGAAATGTAGCCAGTAACATCTGAATGAACTTTATTTTGCCTATACAACAAAAAACAGACAGTTGTCATTTTTAAGACAGCAGCCATACATTAGTAAGAATAGAGGAGCCCATGTGTCTTTGTGTTCCAGAAGAGGTGTAAGTTTAGATTTCCCCCCAGAAAGAGTTTTTTAGCAAAAGGAAGAAAGAGACCTGTGCCAAGCTGCGGAAACGCCCGTAAAACCCATACGCCAGCAACATACAAGAATAATTCACCTACTCCCCGTTTTACCACAATACACTGTACCTGTGTTCTGGATGTACAAATGAACATTTCAACAATGTGAAGGAGACACTGTCTTTGATGAGAGGCACCAGAGAGAATCCAAGGGGGAAAACAGGAAATGTCACAATCTCCAATACCAGAATAGTAGAACTCGTGAGTTAAATTATTCAAAAATAAAATTCTGATCTCAGTGATTCTCCTCACTGCCGACACCACTAAGGTAACCCATTTCATAACACTATTTGGAGCCCTGAGAAAATGCCCTGGACACTTAAGTCATTCTGCAGTTGTATCCCAAGCAGCCTCTGATCCTAGATCAGCATGTGTAACCAACCACTACAGGACATCTCTCTTATACATATTCCCAAATGGGGGAAGGGGAGAATATCTAGAGCCCTCATATGAGGGCCCAAAAATATGCTAAAATGAATAGCTGTGGATGCAGGGAGGGGCCCATCGAAAACGCCTTTCTACAGGGCCCAGAATTTTGTGCTACGCCCCTGTGTGAGGATTTGTTTGCTCATGAAAGCTGGGAGTCCCCTAGTATTCTTGCCTGAGTGTGCCCCCATCTGACATAGAATGTCAGTTGTCTTAATGTCCCACATGAGTCAACGCTTCGACTGTGCTGCTGCCTTTAAATCGTTCATTTGCTAGTCAATATTTTCCCCTCCTGCTTAAAGAAATGAATACCCAATATGAAATGTACCAGAACTGAAATGTACCAGTACAATGAGTACAGTAATCTGGCTTTCACCTTTTGGCCCCGCAGTCCAGAGTACTATTGTTGTATCGTTTTATACCATAAGGGAAAATCTAGATGGCCAAGAGGGGGGAAAAAAACTGCATTGGAAGCCACTGTTGTGATGCCATAGCTCCTAACAGATTTTTCAGGGGAAAACACACATTGAACAAGAACGGAATCTTAAAACAAAATTATTGTAGAACTTAATACACATAACGTTCCATGTATTACGTTGGTGTCTTGACAGAAGTGAAAAAGTACTTTAACTGGACTGACAGAACAAGAGACCGATTGTACAAAGGACAATTTGAAAGCTGGACAGAATACCTTCCCATGAGGGCGTTTCCACGTATTGAACTAATCTGATTATTGGCCATTTTTGGCAGTAATCAAACATAAAATGTCTCGTTAACACTTGAGGGATTTCTGCTAGAGAAATCAAATTTCTTGACCACATATATGCTTCACTGACTTTTGTTTTTTAACAAGCGCACAGGATCATAAACAAAACTAGGAAATAGAAATAAGAAAAGTATTGCTATGACAACAGAAGATAGCTAAAATCCAAACTCAGTCTAAAAACAAACTAGTCTAAAGTAATTTTTATAGCTGAATAGCAGGTTATCTGTAAATTTCTCAACACATGCAATCTTGAAACTTTACTAGAGTCTACCCTCCTCGCTGCACCGTCAGTGCAAATGCTCGGATCAGAAAAACTAGGAAAAGAAACTCGGGCTGCTGTGCTTGTAATATACTGCAAATACATTTATGACTAATTTTATGGTAGGAGGTAGAGAAGAAAACGGACTATCTGCATGTAAAGGCAGATTCTACAGCAACCACATTAATGCAGTGCATGTAAACACATTCTGATTTTCTTACAATTACCAGATGTCCCCAATACGTTTTGTGTGGATGTAAACGTAGAGAACCAGTCACCTTATTGGTATTTTTATTTCATAAAAATGTTTGAGCCACATTCTGTCTGAGTGCAAACTCTGCTCAAAATGCTTAAAAATCCCATTTAACTGGAAGCAGAACTACCAACCCCAAAAACTACTTTATGCCCCCCCCCCACAACCCAAAATATATCCCTCATCTATTCTGTTCTTGAGCACCAATGTCTTCCCTAACAGCAAGACTTTAGATGACCCACAGCAGAACTACCATCTACATTTGATTACGTCTAAGAAATGAAATGTTTCTGGTTTCCACAACTGAATGCTAAGAATTCTTTAGCACTGTGAAGTTGCAAATAATTAAGGTTTTCAGTGTTTTGTTCTTCCAAAAAGAAAAAGAAAAAAATGTTTTTATACATTTGTTGCTTATAAAAGGCCTCAAGTGAAAGAAAAAATGTTTAAAAGCATAGAAAAGAAAATGGCCACAGCCAGCCAGCCAGCCTTTTCCAGGTGGCTTCAGCTCCAGAACAACTGTGACACCAGACACCTGCTACAAAAGAACCATCTTATTGACACCCGGTAAATAAAATGTTTGCGGTTTACATTTTAATAGCTGCTAGGGCATGTGTTTACAAGTCAATTATAAGTGTGCATGTACATGCATGTTTTAATTGTCAAAGGCAGAAAGGCAATTCCAACCATCAATGAAGTTATTTGTTGTTGTTTTTAAAAGAAAACTATTTTAGGAAGGGGGGGGGGGATTTATGTTGAAAGCAAGGTGAAGCATCTCAACTGTAAACAATCCTTAAAATACATGACTCAGACAACTTAAGTCAAAGAGAAAAAGGTCAATTTGCAGGATTTAAAAAGTAATGCACACAGAAAAAAAAAAGTCACCCATACAATGTTATGAAATGCTGGAATGTTAAGAATTGCCGGAATAATATCAATAGCCATTGCAAAGTAAAGCTGCGACAGCTACAGGTTGATAACTTCATTGATTGAAGAGAATGTCAGTCAGCCCTGACCCCCCAAGGTAAAGTTGAAGAAGCTAACCCAGTCCAGTTTCCAGGTTTCGGGGGACCAGCAGGGAAACTAGTGGAGAGGTCGGTGGTGGGGTGGGTGTGGGTGGGGGGGTGTGGGGGGGGGGGGGGGGGAGATGGGTAGGGGAAGAGAAAGGCCAGTACTTTGGCAAGGCTTCAAAGCCATACTGGAGAACAGAGTGGGAGGTCCTCCAGCGTAGTCCTGGACACATTAGGACACAACCTTGGTGCCAACCACCATTTCTTCATCTAAGGCTTTCAGCACAGAGACCTGAAAAAGGAGAAGGAAAGTAAGACCTGGGACAACAACATGCATGATTTTATTTCTGCAGAGTATCTGACAAAAGCTCCCATTTATACATAAAAAAAATAATTAAAAAAACTTTACAGGCCGTTTTAACCAATATGATTATTGTTCATTTTTGGCAGTAATCAGACATCATGAAATGTCAAGTGAAAAGGTATGATAACAACAACATAGTGCTTTCAGTAATGTTTCCCATAGGGAAAGCAATGGAGAAAACTCCTCTCCCCCCCCCCCTACTAATGGAAATGCAACACGCGAAAAGATACTAACGAAAAAGATATTAACCATACAGTTATTCTAGTTCGGCCACTGCTGGTTAAACATTTATTTTTCACCCTCAGGCTATAGAAACTCACCATAAAAGTTTCACCATTATCGAACCTCTTTTCGATTTCTTTGCCCAGCTCGTTATCTGGCAGTTTAAGGTCCTCTCTGGTATTTCCACCATCATCCATCAGGGACAGGTATCCTTCGGAGACGTCTATAACCTAAATGCGCCACCAGGCAGAGAAAGAGAAATTAAAGCATAACTAGCACCAGTCAACCTGATCCAAAGCAGAGGAGCAGTACAGCAACAGCTCCATCACAAGATGGAGGCCTCTGGGGCAGCTTCCACAACAAATGTATGTCATGTACTCTATTTAAAAGGCTCATTTAGGAGGATGTCAAAAAAAAAAAAAACATTAGCCCACCCAAGTGATTGTGGAATATGCACGGTCTGAAATTAAGCGTTTTCACTGCATGGCACTTAGATCGGAAAGTCTGCAACTCTAATTTCATCTGCCACTTTTAAAATGTACACACTTAATATTGAAAAAACATTTAGACATAACATTTAAAGAACAATGCCATTCAATATATGATCTAATTACATTACATGGTCAATTCAAATTCAATATTCAAATTACACCAGGGCTTTTGGAGGAGCCCGGTTTTTTCATGGGTGGGAGAGCACTGTACACATGCATGTGCATACATGACTGTCTGCCTACGTGCAAAAATAGAATATCAATACATTTTAAGTCATACAGAGAATATTTAGCCTGGGACAACAGAGAAACACTGTTGCAATGTTTTGAAGCAAGACAAGAACTATTCTTGGGTCTCAATGTTCGTTCAAACTGAAACCTACACTGTACATTTACTACCACTCCACGATGTTACTGCTAATTTCTCCTCTGCTCAAAAACACCGGTCTGCTTCAAGTGCATCCACCGCCATTCTCCCGCAAGGTAGTGAAGCTGATAAACAAGTGGGTGTGTATGCGTGCACGTTTTGTTTATTGGTTAAAACTCAGTGAACTTCATCTGTCAGTAAAAAAAAAAACAATTATTGGCCTGGCGATTTTACCGGTCACTGCCAACAATCGACCCACATATAACTTCTTAGACCCTGGAACAACGACATGGTGGATGTTACACAAGTACACTAAAAGAAAAATGTTATTTAGAAAAATCTTTTGCCACATAAAAGACTTTACAGCACATTGTTGAAAATTAAAACATTAAAGAAATACCCTAAAAACATAAACTAGTCTCCCCACTAATACACCAACCACTGTTGTGTGTTATTAGAGAGTATTACTTCCCAAAGGAGGCCTCCAACAGGACAGCAGAGAAAGCGTGTTGGCTAAGGACCTGTTCAACCAGTTCGGTATATCCCTTCACAACTGATGAAGAGACAGCCCAGCTTTGACGCATTTAGCTATTGAAAGAGCAGTTATTTTCTCACATCACACGTTACAAGTATTAGGTTATATCAAATTTTACAAGAAAAAAAAGAAATAAAGTGAAATGGATCCACTGGTGGTCCAAACAAATGCCAAAACCAAGGCTTAAAGTGAAAGAAAATTTTTTTTGGAAAGGGGGGGGGGGGGGGGGGGGGGGGGTACACAGTGTAATGTTTCGATATGCACTCATTAAAGTTAATTTGACTGGCAAAACAGTTAAAGTCCTTCTTCCATCACATAATAATAGTTAGCATTTTTAAGAAGTAAAAAGTTCTGGATACATTTATAGTCAATGTAGATTTTCAGTGCAATAATATAATCCTACATGGAATCATTGTGAAAACATCTTTCTAGATGTGTTGTTACTTTGGCCAGGTCATCATCAAAAAAACGAATTAGTACATTCATGAGTTTGTCCATGTTGACATTAGTTGCTTCATGATCATTTATTAAAAAGCTGTAGATGCTGGCAACGTACTCGTATGACAGTATACAGAACGAAGCTTTGTGTCTAGCATGTAATGACTAGCGAGCACTCTCCCGCCGCTGCCGTCCAGTGAGTACCTTCCTGGACCATACGCTGCAGCCGGGTGCTTACGGTCTCCTCCCTTTTCCTCTTGTCCTCTATTCATGCCCAGCGCCATTTGTTTTTAACTCCTTTCTTAATTAAAGCGGTTTCTACATTTTTTAGCCGTGGTACCACGGAGAACAAACACGCACGCACACACGCTTTTTGACAAAGATTTGCCCTACTTTGCATCTGATTGGCTATAACTTGTTTCATTGGTAGGTGGAAGTTTGAGTATTGGTTAAATCTTGCACATCAAAAACAAATCCCAAGTGGACTCTTTAATATTTTTTTTTTTTCAAAAAAATAGTTATCCCCCAGAAATCCAGCAACAGGCCAGAGTACTTTAAGCTTTGTGTTAGAGTCGTGTTCCTCCCCTATGATTGGTAGGAGAAATCAATTGACTTGAAAATATAAAAAGGCATGCAAGTTCCCAAATTTATTTTATTTACCTTTCCCTCACGGCCGCGCGCCGGAGATCCGGCACGGTGCCAGAATACTTTGAGCCCTACAAAACACCCGATATTGGCCAGGATTTTTTTTTTTTTTTTTTAAATTGGCTTCCAGTACGAACTGATAAAATATCAAGTATACACTGCAAATACTGCAGAGTCATTGGTGGCCATAGGTTACACTAATAGATATCTAACATGGTCATCTCACCTGGTAATCTTTTCTTGTAACATTTGGGACATCCATGTTATGGGTAGACGGGCAGATATCTTCTAACTTCTTCTGTGTAAAGACGTCGATTCCTACAAGGTGAACCTGGAAAAAGCATAACTGATTAGATCTGGCCTCGGGTCAAGTAAACATCGGGGGTTAAAACATCCGCGGCTATATCACAAAAGTGTCTAAAGCTCATCACTTTAAAAAAAGGATGCACAAAGAAGTTTTACCTTTGCATGTCCATGCTTGCCAGTCTTGGAGGTACTCATTTCAACGATCTTACAGGGACGCTCTTTAATCATGACATAGCCATTCTTCCTCAATGCAGAGCACTGCTGTGGGTACGTTGAAGAGGCCCCGGAATCCCCACTTTGGAAATCGACATCCGTCATGATGTGCTGTTCTATACAAAAAAAAAATACAAAAAAATAAAATAAAATGACAAAACAAACACTTGAACAAACAAATGTTTGTGACTGTAACATTAGCAATACGCTTTAATTATGTGTGTGGAATAATAAAAACCAATAGTGCAAGTATAAAAGGAATAATCTGTTTTTTGTGTGGTAGCTTGTGAGCACAGATTTGTAACACTAAGTTGTCAACAGAACTAGGACTACTGCCGTTGCCAAGAACAGCTGTCAGAAAGCAAGGCAACAGTGGTTGGGCCATAAGTGCATTTCAATAAATAACCTGAAATTGCAACTTAAAGTTCTTTACTGCTTTGTTTGACGTAGCTATGTAACGCAACCATTTTACCAAGATTTATTTTGGGAAATTATGTTCTGATTAGACATTCGGTGTATCAGCTTTACAAGGTTGATACACATACGGTTTCATTTTAAAATTCCCCATACCCATGTAATATACAGACAATTATCCAAGGTGGAGCAACATTGCTATGTCACTGGCAAACTATCCGAAAAGCTAACAGCTAATGTGAATTGCTGATGTTACGCATTTCCTACGCCATGTTGCTGTCATCCCAAATTCTCTTTGAATTAGCTAGCTAGCTAGCTAGCTAGCTAGGTAACGTTGGCCTACACACTGTCCGGGGGAAACACCCAACGAGTCAGTTAATAATTAGCTGCCGCATTAGTTTATCGCCTTAATTCCAAAATCTAGGAGGCGTTAAGTGTGCGTTAGAGTTACTAACGTTGGGCAGCTTAGGTTAGAGTACTAGCTAGCTAGCTAGCTAGCAAACACCATCAACGTGGCAGCTAACGTTAGGCCATATGAGCAACATCTTACACGGCAACGTTAGCTTAGCTAGCTAAAGCTTAATATAACATTAAGCTAGCTCTAGGTTCCCATCTTTTTTCGTTTCTGGTCATCGGCAGCTACCGTAAATTAACATGCAAATACGATCCACACCGATTGCGACTGGTTAATGATACTGTAGCTACGGTTAGCTAAAGTATTCTGCAAACTTCTTTCAATTGCACACCAAACCTTGTCTCACTTAGCCAACGTTAAGTTACCGATTAACTTCCCAAGACGACAAATACCACCTAGTATTATACAGTACGTGTCTATACCGCAAAACTATGGGATTCTTAACGTTAGCTCCAATGTAAAACAAAAAAAAAATGTTACTTATCAGCCCCAACGTATTACTTACCTTGTGTCTTTCTACCCCAAATAGGAAGAATCACTTCGCATGCGTACAGCTTTTCTACAGCAGGAAGTGCATGCGAAGAGGAAGAGGCGCGTGGAAGGGGGAGGGGCTTGGGAATGTTTGTTTTTTTATTTAAAAAAAAAAAAAAACTTTAGTTGTGCGTAACCTGTGATTCATTACTTTACCTACATTTCGTGTTAATACTTGTTATTACTCAAGTGCATTTTAAAGGACTTTTAACTGTAGCGTTTAGTAGTGTTTATGTACAGTGGTTATTGCTACTTTTACTCAAGAGGATATAAAGTCCAGGCCTACTTCTTCCATGCTTTTTCCATCTTTGAAATTGGACATAATTATAGTTGCTTATACTTATCATGTGGTTTTAAATTACTTCTTTCATTTCTTTCAAGAGAAGGATTTTTTTACATACCTCCAGAACACAGAACATCTGTGAATGTAATTGTAGCAGAGACCCTTTATGGTACCATATTGTCATTTTGGTAGAACTACTTGTATATAATAAATGTGTATAACTATGGTGATGCAAAATACTGTAGGCCTACCGTAGGCTCTGGTTTTTATTGTTGAAGATGAACAAAGGTACTGTCTGAAAGCAGCCTAACCGTCCACTGGGGTCGGTCAACAGTCATTGCCACTCATCTGCTCTATGCTCTCCCTGATTGATCTTTACTTGGATCTTCTAAAAGCCACTGGCTATAAAAGAATGAGGGATTCCTAAAACAGTGCACTATTTTTGACTGGATGAAAACACACATTTTTCTTTTCTTAAAAGGTGCCAATCAGACGTGATAAGGTGTATCAAGATACTCCTCTTGAAAAATACTTTGTGTCTGATATGTTTCTAATAATACATGACTATGCAAATAGTTGTTTCAAAAGTGTATTTGCTGGATGCAAGATGTCTCCTACTACATTTAAAGTCCATTATTTCTACATCACAATTCTGTTAGTTGCATATTGGACTGCTATTGGCTTCAGAACTATAGTTGTGATGTGAGAAAGTAATGTTTGTGCATACGTGCCTTGGACACAGGTTTAAGGTGAGCATGGAGAAACTTTCTCCTCTTTCAGTAGATGAAAACAGCCTCAGAGGGTCAAACTCATACATACATTCACATTATACCAAACATTCAAGTAAAGTAACAATAAGCATTATTTTCTTTGTCCTTTTTATCAGACAGTACATCCACAGGGAAAGAGAGGGTTGATTCAAACCCGGGCTGCTGCCAAAGACTCCAAAGCCTACATGGGCTAGATGGACTGCAATACACATATTTAACTAAAGGCGGGCTTCTGATTATGTTTAAAGGCTGAAAATGGTGGACTAATAGGTAATGTCCAGATGTAGTGAGCAACATTTTGCTCTACAGTATAATGGCCTTTTTCCACTGCATGGTACCTGCTCGCCTTTTTCGGTTTCCCATTACAAAAAAAAGTCCCTGGTACCTGCTAACAGGTACTGTTTTTTAGTATCACCTCAGTCGAGGTTCCAAGAGAGCTGAGGCGATACCAAAAGGTGACGTGAAAACCTCCTGATTGGTCGGAGAGAATCGTCACTAATCACTGGGTCAGTGATTTTTTTTGCTGACACCAGCTTCTTTTGTAACTAAATGTGTCTTCTGGCTGTGGCAACACGCCGAGAATGAAAAACAACACACATTTGACGTTCTGTGTGTGTGTTGCGTTAGGTCACGGCAGTTTCCTGCTATGACGACCAGCCACGCTCGCCTGATGCGGTCATCTGCAATGGAAACAGGAGGACCGGCACTGCGGCCGAGTCCATCGAGTCCAGTCGAGTTGATTCAATCAAGTACCATGTCATGGAAAACCGCCATAAGACTAACTAGAGGAATACTTCTCTTTGAAGGTCAAATATATACTATATACAAAAAATACTTGTTACATTCCTGGTGCACAAATTCAACAGTTTTTAAAATCTGTTTTTGATGCTAAACCAGCAGAAAACAAGCTGTGAACAAGACAGTGAGATACATTTACTAGCCAACAGTTGCCTGTTTACAAATCCAGCAAGCTTAGGGCAATGTTCATCTGGAGTTGTGTTTTTGCAGTGGCCAAAAATAGTTTGGACTTTGTCTGTTTTCGGTTTGGTGCTGGGCAGGTAGTGTACAGTGGGTTTTTTTAGACCTTATTCGATGAAAACAGCTTCTCGCTGCTGTGGCAGAAAAACAAAGCTATGAGAGCAGTGGAAGTGAACCCAAACCACATCAATAAAACACGCTATAAAGGTCAGTAGAGCTGAGGGAAACGGCTAGGTTGGGTCTTAATTCAACTATACAAGCAACCGCTTTCAATTACAAATAGGTATGTAATTCCGTAATGATAGACGCCACTTTAGTCTATATCCACGACGTTCCACTTACGGGATGGCTCTCGTTCTGTGGGATATTCTGCCGGATGACACTATTTTCGGACGGATGTCCGTTACCTTCCACTTTCCCTGTGGTAAAACTCAGATGGATTGATGAGGACTATGGTTAACTGCAGGGTAAATCCAGACAGCTAGCTAGACCATCTGTCCAATCGGATTTTTCTGTTGCACGACTTAAACAACTTTTGAACGTACACACGTTTCACAAAAACAAGTTTCTTTACGAAGCTATTTGTCAGCGGGACCGTGGCTCTGCTCGCCTAAGATGATTGTGATTGGTTTAAAGAAATTCCAATAAACCAGAACACGTTTTTCTCCCACCACGAAAATGTGTGTGGACTAGCCAGACCCTCATCCGCAGCGCTGTGAAGGAGGGTCTGGCAATGCGAGACTAACACCAATTTAACTTTTAAGTCACAATATAAGTTTTTATTTGGATTCAATGTAAGCACCACTCCATATAACGGACAATTTACATTATAAAACTGTCATCTTGTGCAAAACAAATCCTTAATTCACCAAGTAATTATAAGAATAGACTCCTAAAAGGATACATGTACATAAATACTTAAAACCTTTGAAATACTGACAGATGGCTGCACACTTTTAACAGACATACAAATAGACCCCACCAATACAGAGCATTTGTGTCAAGCGTCTGTGGCTGTTTTAAGCTGCTGCAGTTCAGTAGCGTCCTTGGGGCTTTGTGACGACTTTTTCCGTCCCTTTTGGAAGACAGCAGCAATCTCCTCAAAGCTTTTGCCCTTGGTCTCAGGGACCCGAAGATAAATAAACACGGTGAAACCGAGAAGCAGCACGGCAAACAGGATGAAAACATAAGAATCCAACCAAGTCTAAAAAGAAGAAAAAAAAGCCAGGAGTCAGAAGTGACAGGGTGTCTGATTTTGTGAGTTACATAATAATACATAATGTATGTGTGTCTTTTCTGCCTACCTGTATATATGGAAAAGTCATGCCTATGATGAAGTTGCTGGTCCAGTTGCAGCAGCCAGCCAGAGCGATGGCCGCAGGCCGAGGTCCCTGACTGAACAGTTCGGCAACTATGAACCACGGAATGGGACCAGGACCAATTTCAAAGAAACTCACAAAGAGGAATATGGCCGACATGCTGACATAGCTCATCCATGAGTATTTATCCTAATGGGAAGAGCACATCAGTCAGGGTAGTTTCTGCATAACTTGAAATGTTAAAATGCTGCCTGGGAAAGAGTAATGAGTTAGAAACATGTTGCATGCCATTCTTATGTCCATTTTTGTCTTGCCATGCCGTTAAATTGGGCAGTCCCATAGGTAGATGACTTTTCAGCTCAAGCTGCTGACAGACTAAAGCTGTGACACTGAATTTAACAAACCTGCAATGTGAGGCCCACTGTCATGGCAACTGCACAGCAGCACATCCCTCCCAGACCAACCAGAGTCAGAGTGCGCCGGCCAGCCTTGTCCACCAGTGCAACCTAGAACACACAGTGCACTCTAGGGAGCAGATAAACCTGTTTGTGTGTGTGAGAGTGTGTGTGTGTGCGTGCATGTGTGTGTGTGTGTGTATGTGGTATGTGGTATCATCTGTAATACTTTATTCTTTATTCTTTATGTGTTGTGTTTTTCTTGTTTTCCTTGCTCCCTTTAAGAAAATCAAAAAAAAACACTTGATCACAAAAAATGTAAGTGTACCTGGTGTGTCTGTAAAGAAGCAATAAGTGAATTCCAGTGCATGATATGTGCGTACGCGTCTGTGTGTTTGCATCTGTATGCATGTAAATAGATTTACTCACAGACACCATAGTGAAGATAGTGTTGATGACCCCAACTCCTATAGTGGCGTATACTGGCTGACCAACACCAGCCCGAGTGAAGATATCCGTAGAGTAATAAAAGATCTTAAAGACAAAACATGTATTGCTATGATTGTGCTATGCATTTGTATGGACATGAACAAGATACTGCTGATGTGCACATACAGTATACTCCAACATGGGAACAAGGATTTCCTTGTCATCTTATCATGTCAAAATCACGAAAATGTTAGTTCAATTGCAGCAAACTGAATGAAATGAGGAAAAGGTTGTGTGTGGAGTTGGAACTAATTTGCCACTCACCGCATTGATGCCAGACAGCTGTTGGGAGAGGTGCATCATGAGGGCAACACCCAGCTGCTGTCTGTACACGGAGGAGCGGATCTTCATGGCAACGTAAAACAGTAAAATATTGTCACTGCAATGGATTTCCATAACTACCGTGCACAGTCATTTTTGTTTAACTTTGTATAACCAGACGGGTATTTCTGGTCCTATCTTTCCTGTCCTTCTGATTCATTTTGAACTATTGGAGTATGTGAACTACAGTGTGACTACCAGAGCTATGTCAAACAAGATCATTTTTTACATTATTTTCTGCTGTTATGCATGAAAAAAAATACTTTAATATGTTTTGCGAGTACAGAAATCTTTTGGTTTCACATGGACCACGGTGGAATGGCTTCCTCTGTAGACTTTTTTTTTTTTTTACAGTTTTTACAGTATCAGAAAGCGCATTTTAAATAAATAGAATAGTTATAGTAGTTATAGTAGGAGCTTATAAATAAGGTGTAGGACTGCATAAACATATTTCTTCATCTGTGTTATTCTAGTTTCAAAACGTTCGTCGTAGGGGTGCACGATTTGGAAAAAAATGTTCTTTTCAGATCCTGCCTCAGTTGCCTTAGCTTGAGCTTTGGTCACTTACATAACTAATGAGTTAACATTAACTGTCAAGGAGTCATTACATGAGATCATCAGTGTACTTTGGTTGATGATTATTTTGGACGGTTGACAGATTGTCTCGGTCCACCCTGAGGAGGAATGCTACACTGAACTTATGTCGTCTATTGTAGTTATAGTTAAAAGACAGTTTATCTGCCTTATTTATTTCAAAATCCAAACATCAATTGCCTCCAAAATTGTTCATGGAAAAGGTAAAGTAAAATTCACAAGAGATAATGTTTAGGAAGTTTTGATAATAGATAATAGTGAGCCTCTTTCTATGTAGGGACATACCAAAGAAAGGATTGACACTCTGGGCTCCCTGTCTGCCTCCTCTTTCTCCTTCCTCATCTCTTCCAGATCAAAAGTTGCATCATACGCCCCCTTTAGACGATACAGACCTGCAACACAACACAGAGCAAACGGAGACAAAGGGCAGGAGTCTGTACAAATGACTGGTTTGTACTGGTGGAAGATGTTTTCAGATCAGACAAGTAGCAGTACCATAATGGAAAAATGATGATTCATTTTTGTTTTACAGAAAGTACACAAAAAATTTCATTAAATGTACTTAAAGGAACAGTTCTGCATTTAGAAAAAAATTGCTTATTTCCTTAATGCCGAGAGATGATATGAAGCTACAGCAAGCAGCCGGTTAGCTTAGGTTAGCTTAGGTTAGCTTAAAGACAGGAAACAGGTGGGAACAACTATCCTAGCTCTGTCTGTAACAAATCTGTTACTAGCACCTCCAAACTAACAAGATATATCTTGTATTATCATACATCTTCTTTGTTTCACTTGTAGAAAAAAAAACAGGTGTTAATGTGCCAGAATATAGATTAAAGTTAAAAGTTCAAATTAAAATGAAGATTTCACTTCATGAGGTTTTTTAACATTAAAATGAGTTCTCTCAGCCTGCATATGGTCCCCCAGTGGCTAGAAATGGCGAAAGGTATAAACCGAGCCCTGGGTATCTTGCTCTGACTTTGAGAAAATGTAATCTTGCCCCTTATGAGGTCATAAGTGGCAAATTTACCTCCCCTTTCTCTGCTTTACACGCTCAGAGAATTTGGCCCACCCAGAGAGAGACATCATGGCTTTCTAACGAGTAAAGTGGCACATGGTCAAGGCCACACCCCCTTTAGAGTTGCTGGTGGTGGGTTTTGTTACCTTTGGACAGAGCCAGGCTGTTTGATTCCCCCTGTTTCCAGTGCTAAGTCAAGCTAAATGAGAATGGATCTTGGTTCTGTCCAAGAAAGTTACAAGTGTATTTCCCAAATTGCTGAACAATTGCTTAAAGTATCTGTAGCCTGTGTTTCAGTAAGAGAGAACTAGAGAGAATGAGAGAGGATGACACAAAGTTGCTGGGTGTAACTTACTTTTCTTAGCCTCTTGGTCCTTTCCCAGAATGATGTAAAGGTACCGGGGGCTCTCAGGGCATAGAGGCAGCAAAAGGGATTGCAAAACTGCTGGTGCTCCAGACAGACCAAGCAATAGGGGCCACATATCATCATTACCTAATACAAAGTCCAAGCCTATTACCTACATTTATACACAAACACACATACAGTTAACGTTTTAAGTTCAGGTACGTCTTCAAGCAAATATGCCACTGTGCAAGTGTGTGTGAGTGAATTTCACCTGGCTGATTAGGATGCCCATGACAATAGCCAGCTGGTGTAACGTTCCCAGAGCCCCTCTGTAAGCTTTGGGTGCAATCTCTCCAATGTACATAGGCACTAGCCCAGATGTCAACCCTGAAACACACACATCATGAGGACTTCAAACATCTGGATATGTGACAATATTGTATTATTATTATATATTTTTTGCCTGCAATTTTTGGAACCCTTGGGCATTTCCTCGAAATAATTAGCTTTCAATAACATCATGAAGGGGAATATTTCAAATGATAAGGACAACTTGCCTCTTGATAACCCAGATATATTTGGTTTTTCAAATAAAGGACGTAAGCAGTAATTAAAGGTTACTACATGTGCTTTACTGTACCACAGTAAAAGCCCATAACAGCCCGGCCGGAGATGACCATGATGTGAGGTTTCCACATCTTGCAAAGACCCATCAGCAGTCCGGCAACTACAGCCAGAAAATTGACCATTAGCATGCCCTTTACCCTGCAAGACAGAGAGAGATAGAATGGTGGCAAAGGGACATGCAGAGAAAGACATTTGATAGATACAGACACGAGTACCTAGGCATAATTCCATATTGATGCTGGTTTAACTTGTACAAATAAAAATAATGTTTGCCTACAATTCTCCTCTCATCACGCTTCTCATTCTCCATACAGCATCGTTTTTCTCAGGTGTTCCATTTTCCAGCAAATGTTCATGCTTTCATGCAGTATGTCGATATTATTTTATCCTTCCTTTCTCACCTCCCTCTCAGGTCTCCCACAAATCCTACCAGGAAGGAGGAAAACATGCCACCAATGGAGAAGATGGCCACAGACAATGACCAATACTTGATCACTTCAGGGTGTTGTCCCGGCTCTGAGAACTTTTCTTTGTCTGTGGCGTTTTCTGACAGGACAGCCACCCTTTCCGACCACACCCCCATGTACTGGCCGTAATGCTTTTCAATGACCTATGACAGAAATGTTAATGGTTCATCATGAGGTACAATCACGGCAGTCCATCAAGATAGATCAAAAGGCAGACACAATATATGCACACACACACATACATACATGGATCAATTCTGCTTAAATCTCTAAACAAACATGTTTAGTTAGTTCCGACATTCATTATACAACATTACATTTAGATGTCAGTTGAAAAGGACAGCAGAAATATCTTTCATTTTGCCATGTTAGTTCAATTAAATTTGATCCATGCTACATTCTTCCATGCAGTACTCCAGTCATGGACTCGGATTTGAGTCTCTTTCTCTGGACTCGTGACTCAACTTGGACTCGTGCACTGATGCATCGGACTTGGAATTAACGATTTATGAAATCAGACTCAAGCATTCATGAAATAGGACTTGGAAGTTTGTACTTGAGTCTTGGACAGTGACTGACCATGTCCTCTAGCTAGACACCATTATGTTAGTAGACCAGGGGTCGCAGTGAGTATGCTGGGGTTTTCATAGTATCCAACAGCAGTGAAGGCTGGGCAAGGGTTAGTCTGGGTCCTTCAAGAAGTGGGCAGCGTCGGACTAACGCGAGATTAGGGCAAAGAGATTGTGTGCTGATATAACCTCTTGTCACAGGTGGGTGGGATGATTGTGATTTTGGAGAAAGTTGCTTCCAGGTGGAGGTGAGTTGAAAAGACCGGGCCTAAAGCAAACGGCTGTAGGGCAGAGGTTGCTAGCTGAAGAACACTTCGGCAGACAAAGGACTGAAAGATTTTCTTTTTTCCCCCACTTACAAACTTTTGCACCATTTTTGAAAATTGGAACTGCTACTACAAAAGGAGGAGTGGGACTGCTCCGTCAGAAGGAACGGAGCCAATTAAGAACCGAAGTGGTCGTTGTCTTCTGAATGCGAACTATGCCGAGTCTGAGGTGAGTCAGTCACCCTACTCCAGGCTAGTTAGTCTCCCACTCACATTGAACGTAACACAGAGGCAAAGGGAGATAAAGGGGTTTTTTTTGTTACTGGCTAGGCTAACCTTTAGTAGTGGTGGTATTTGGGGTTTAAAGTAGCCCGCATAGTTTAGCGTGTTCATAACAGAAACATCTTTTTGAGTATAGCGTCAACCTTACCCAATCTCTATTTGGCTTGACCAATCATCCAGTTGCCTTGAAATGTACATGCACACTCCACCCCTTGCCATATGGCCACCAACTACCACAACAGCTCAAGGTCAAAATATTTGCCAAGCAAACAGGTCTTAACATCAACCCCTGAAACTCAAATGATGTACATCAATACAACACCTCCAGCAGACGGGACAATATCAATACAAGATTACGGAAAGGGATGGGTGGTATTGTTTGGTCAAGTCCAAGCAATACAGTCTAAAAACAAAGGTCCATCCATTTAACAGCTAGAGATAAAGGTTCACCCTGATATAAAGCTCTGAATGTTGGAGGGACACCAAAGCTGATGTGAAAAGAATGAAGACAATTCGCACTGGATGCCTGAGGAGGCTTTGTGGCATATTTTGGCCTAACAAGATCACAACCTTTGAATTAACAAGAAAATGCGAGGAAATCACCTAGATAATAGATCTGCTCTATGCTCTCTGTCCTGAACAATATCCACATGAGGGTAACTGCTTTAATTGTCCGATGCTACGCCAGAAATGGCTGTCAACAGCGAGGGAAGCATGTGTCTTGTCTGCCAGAGCTGCCGTCCGAGGTGTAGTCCACCGTGGGGCCAATAAAAGCAGACTGCTGGACGGCGTAGTCTGATCACATTCGGACTTGTCTGCCACTCCACAAGACATGTGTTTGGTGGAGAGGCACTCAAAGTCCTACTCATCATTACACATAAGAAAACTTGGGAAACATTTGGGGGAAAGTTGTTTCATTAGACACTGAGAAAAGGTAAGTCTGTTCCTTGATCTCTCATTGTATTACATTATCTCCGGTGCTGCAGAAAAGTGTATACAGAGTAGTTACACTTGTCTTCCAGGGCAAAAAGCCATAGGGTGGAGTAAGCTTATTCGGACTGGCTGATTTGCATGCAAATATTAGTGTGCTGAGGACGTAAGATGGTCCAGTATGTGAGCGAAGCCTGTGTTAAAGTAGAGCAAATACCTTCTGGGGTGCGTTGATGACTCCAAGGCTGTAGCCATACTGCAAGGACCCCAGAGCTGCTGCGAACACAGCCAGGGCTAATGTACCTGTGAGCTGCTGCAGGAGTGAAAAGTAATCATTTAGATAAGGTCTGACACACATGAATGCATGCATAAACACACGATCTAGCATGCACATGCACAGGGATGAACATGAGCCACTCAGCTGTACTCGCATGGTACACGGTCACAAATAAAAGTATACACGTAGAAATGCAGAAAAAAGACTTTATCCACATTATTGATTTATTTACTACTGCTTTGTGCATATATATATATATACACAATCATATGAATGCTTACATGCCGAAGTTACAAACTAATGCTTAAATTAAACATGTTGCATGTGCTGTAAATATGTTTGAACTTATTGTGGCATATATATGATAAATTAATTTCCTGAATCTCCTGAATAACAGTGCTTTAAACTTTAGAAAACATCATTGTCCTCAAAAGGGGCAACTCGTGGTTAAGCACAGTGGATAATAACCATAATTTAGACACATTTAAAAAAACAAAACCGCAAAGACAACAACAAAAAGCCCGTGATTGTCAAGTTGAGTTATTGCCATGCAAACACAGAACACCGTGACAATCAAAGAGCCGGTTTTTCCTTCAGGTCAGAGTCCTAAATGTAACCCAAAGCTTCAAATATGAGCAATACAGTGACAAGCCACCGGTTTGCAAATAGCGCTTACATGATTTAGAATGGAAAAGATAGAGTATATAACCATTTCCTGAAAAGCATGTAATGAATGTATTTGTAGACTTATCTTACCTTTCCCGACTCCATGATGGGTCTAAAGTGTCAGCCAGGAGGTTGGTAATGATCAGTGAAGGCTATTAGGCTCGATCACGCTGTGTCCACTCACCAATCGACAAACACGTGTACACACACACATGCAGATCTACAGTGCTGATAGTACTTTTACACATAAATGGAGCAGAGCAGAGGTCTGTTATATTTTTGCAGACACACACACACACACACACACACACACACACACACACACACATTTCTATTGGAAGGAAGCAAGAAAATGATAATCATGGTGACCAAACAGTAAGTCTAGATTCAATTTTTGGAAAACACTGGCTTCAGGTGTGTGGTTTTTCCATGCTGGTACATTATGGACAATATTATATGATATACTGTCTGTAGCATTTAATAATGGGCTGCTCAAATACTGCCACTTAGTAAATGTTGCCGTGCAGTTTCAAAGTTGGTATTCTTTTTATAGTAATAATGGCATTTCGACATCTCTCACACACACACAACACCACACACACACACACACACACCACACAACACACACACACACACACACACACACACCACACACACACACACACACACACACACACACACAACACACACACACAACCCACACACACACACACACCACCACACCACACACACACACACACACACACACACACACACACACACACACACACACACAGTTAATGATATACTTGAGATGGACAAAGTCTGAGGGTCGAAACTGATAGAATGTGCACACTTAGTAAAAAAAGACACAAACACATCCACACACAGAAAAAAAACACAGAACCCCAGAAGCATAATGCTCTAGTTTAATTTATTTCTCTCTTACGGCATCTCTTTTACAAAACAAATAAATCCCAAAACAGGACATTAGTAATGCTCTTCCAAAATAAAGAAAACAAGAAATAAACAGAATAAAGAATACAGTGGTTTTGTCTTTGAAAGGAGAGTCCTCAGTGTAATGACCATCAGCCTTTTCCAATGGTTAGAGTGAATTCTGTGATGGACAAACAGAATAATAATAATAATAATAATAATAATGCCCCATTCACACTTTGCTCATTAATCATACACACAGATGCACGCGTGCACAAACAAGGAAGACAGTGGTTTTTCTTCAGCTCGGCTCTTATTGCTAAAACGTTAGCCTGCTCCCTCTAACAGAGATCGGTGAACCTAACTCGCGGCTGCACAGGAGCAGCTACTGGGTGGATGTGAAAAATCTCCTGTTTTGAAAACTGCATGTTAAAAAAAAAAGAAGAGTATAGTTGATAATTACATCATTTGCGAATGAGTCCATTTTTTTGTGTCAACTCAACGTTTGTTAACCACAGGCCAACATGGCAGGTCAAACCTGCCGTATACCCACCAGAAAAAAAGACTCACCTGCATTACAGTGCTTTCCAATGTGGATGAGTATGCATGAACTAGTCCACCCTCAATAGTGTTATAAATTTAATACAGTATGTATTAATGATTGACCTGTACTAAGCATTTAAAAAGAAATGGCATGGTTTTATCATGCCAAACTCAGTTACTCTTTAAAATAAAAAATAAAAAAAAACAAGTCTTAAATGTGTCAATGTACATCTCCGTTAGAAGAGACAAATAGCATCAGTAATGTGTTAAATTTAACAATAACACACACAAAAACCAGTGTAAATTAACCGTCTAGGCAATTCTTAATTATAGCGTGAGCGAGACTCTTTTGGCTTCCATTTTTGTTTTTTTGCTTACATCATGCTAGGACCAGTACAAACAGTTAGGAGCCACAACCAGAAAGAACCAATCAGGGAGGAGAATGATTCAAAAGGACAGCTTTTTAACAATGAGTGCTTTCCCATGCTCACAGTATTTGGGATCGTAGCTCATATCCTGTTGAGGTTGTATTCAGGATAAGAATCTATATATTCCCCACAGCAGCATGGTTGCATTTGTGAATCGCCACTACTGCGTTAAAGAAACAGAAAACGAAAAGAACACTCCCAACAAATCAACAACTAATATTGCCTATCTTTAAATGCTCAGTGTTCAGACATGTCAACTCATAAACTTGACACTAAGGAGATAACATCATAAATCGGCATTTAAACAAACTCAGTGTGGCTTTAGTCGCATTCAGGTAAAAGGTTCACGCACAGAGACTAAATTACTCTTTTTCTGGCCATTGATTTCAATGTCCTACTTTGAGTTAAACTTTGATTTGAATGGTAATCATTTCAACATCAAGCACGCACGCACGCACGCACGCAGACACACACACACACACACTTCAGAGACACAGATGTGCTGTACATTTCATCACAAAGTCTGACTCAGCCACAGAAAAAGAAAAGAACAAAAGTATAAAGAATGAACGCTCTCGTAGTTCATTCAATACTACAGTATATGTGATGCAGCACCTTCAGAGTTTAAAGACATAAAAGAGTGTGAAATAGGGATGATGATGGGGGGGGATGACAAACGGAGGGAAAGAGGATGAACTAGTGACTTAATCTTAAAGGGACGACACAGACATCATCTTTGCATACTGTGACAACCCGACTACGACAGCAGATTGTCTCACCGCATCTCTATTAGCGAAATGCGATCGAACACTAAATCACAGTTCGGTTTACTCAGGGCCCCGAAAAGATGGTGAGGAGGAGGAAGGGGAGGAGGAGGGGAGTGACAGAGGAGAAAGAAAAATCAATCAGGCTGTCTGCTTTCACCGCCGACATCCGGAGCAAATTTGTCATCCCCCGGGTGCCCTCATATTCAGAAGTATTTTTTGAATTTATATTGAATCTTATTCTTCTATTCCTCCGACCTCTGAGGTGTACGTTCGCCGGGAATGAGCCCACACATGGCAGATAAGAAGTGGGGGAAAACAGAGAAATTGGGTGTCAAACAATTGACTCACTTGACAACATCTACCAGGAAGGAGGGAAGGTGTCAAGGATAAAGAGGGGAAGGGAGAGAAGTAGGCGGGTGTAAAGTGTACTACTACAACGGTTGAACACTTGAATGCACTGGTCTGTTAGGAGAGAGGAGACAAACAGAGCGGGTAAACAGTTACAGACAGGGACAGAAGAAGGGAATGTTCATCGTCAGTGGCACCAGTTTGCGAGTCAGTTGAGTAACGATGGCTTCTTCATGACCCTGCAACATCATCTAGGGTAAAATATCTCTTCAATCAGAACAGGTATTTGTTGTTTTTCTCTACGATAGCTTCTTTTTTTTTTTTCTTCTTCTTCTTCCTCTACATGTTTTTAGCCTCTCCTGTAGAAGAGTTAACGTGTGGCCTCTCGGTCAATCTGGAGTGTTTGTCAGAGGTGCCGTAGACCGAGGTTAGTCGCCGGGCAGGCCAACGGGAGAGCGAGGCAGAGTGGAGAGTGGGAAGAGCCATCACCAGTTCATCATAGAGTTTCTGTTCAAGGTCATGAAGAAAACTTGGCTGCTACCTCCCGAACGCACTGATGCAAAGAATACCTACACACACACAGAGAAAGAAAAAGAGAGAATGTTAGAAACATTTTCTCAGATCACAAATAATTCTGCTTTTCTGTTAGTACATTGTGTTATCTGTAATTAATTAAAGCTATCATGTTCCTGCATCTCAATTCATAGGTGCATCGTGAGTGTAAGCTTTTACTGAAACTGAGGATATGCCCTTCCGGTATGAACTCTTTTGTTGCATTTAAAGCATTTTATTTTTGTTTCTGTGCTTACATCTGGTGTTGTATTTGGTGGTGTATGTAATTTACTCCCCATTAAAAACTTAAACTTAATGGACAGCTTCTGCTACTTTATCTGAACTTGAAAATGTGTTACCTGACATATTTTTCAGAAGTTTGCTTTTTTGGTTCCAAGGGACCTGTGTGAGATCTATGCAAATAACACCAACTTGTGTTTATGCACTTTATTAATATTTTGTCACACATACTGTACATGCGCTTATCAAGAGCACTCCACTGGAGACAGCAGGATCAGGTCAAGTATTGTTCTAAATGTTGATGTTATTGTACTCCAATCCTTTCTAAGCAACAGGTAAGAATAACTGAGAACTCAGGGAGTGTATGTGTGTGTATTTGTTTTACATTTTATTTTTTTACCTTGTCATTCCTCTCACAAAGGAATTTGAGTCTCTGGGCTCTCTTATGCATAAAGACTCCATCCAGATGACCTGTCTCCACAGAGCGGATCTCTATGGCTTTCTCACCCCAGCCCATAATCTGATTCGAGTGGATATAGGCTGGAAAAGAGAAATCACAAGAGAATAAAATAAAACAAATAAATACATTCATTTCTATATCACTGAGTCCATAACTCAATGATATAGAAACATACCATTAGAACACACCATAAAACAATGCAGAATCCAGATTCATTGGCAAGAGCCTAAGTAGATGCTTTAAAAGTGTTAAACCACTGGCTACCACATGATGGCAGTAAAATACGTTACTATGGAAAGAGTGCTCATAGATACAGCACATGCATGTACCCATTTCTTTGTGGGACTTTCAAGCTCTTGGTTGCCCCATCTCGCTTTCTTTCCCTCACTTTCCCCTTGTACATTGACTATTGATCATCAATAAGCTCTATCCATGTTTTTTTTTATAAATCTTACTCAAACTTTTTCCCTCGCTCCCCCGTCCCTCCTTATCCTGGCTCCATCTCAGCAGCTCTGGAGGCCTTTATGTGAAGGCCGATGTTGTAAACTGATTTCCAAATGCGATTAAACCTCCAATGAACCCCCATAAGCTCAGTTACCAGAGAATTCCCTACACTTTTCATCTGCATTGCAACACACACACACACACACACACACACACACACACACACACACACACACACACACACACACACACACACACACACACACACACACACACACACACACACACACACACACACACACACACACACACACACACACACACACACACACACACACACACACACACACACACAGGGGTAATAGCATATTCCACTGTAGTTATTTAAACCTTTTAAATCTCTGATCTGAGTTTATGTTTTAATAACACCAGTGTACAAATCCATTTAAATCCAGTAAACAGAAATAGTCGTGTGGGTGGGACGTACCAACAGAGGTAGGCATCTCTCCCCACTGTAGCACCACGTCCTTGGTGATTCGCCCGTATGTGTTGACGTAGACGCCCTCGTCCTCGTAACACAGCAGCATCTCCATCCCATCAGTCTTAGGGAGCACCACGATGGCATGGGGCGTCACCTGGCTCTGGATCTATCGCAAACACACACACACGCGTGAGGCTTTTTATGAAATCTGTCAAATGTAATCATAATCTACAGTAGATCAACATAGTACAGAGGTTTCATCATGGGCATGTAATACAATAGACTTTGGCTGTCTTTGGCTTTTTTTGTTGCTGGACCGACTGGCATACTTTAATCCTCTAAAGAGCAATTTTGTGGACTTTGAGAAGGCTGCCAAATTTCAGGGGCGTCAGCGCATCAAGAGGTTCAGACTTTGGCTTGTTGTCTGAGAAGCCTTGTTCTGTATTATAAGTGAAGGGACAAACTATTGAACTTTCCTTTGACCTTAATTAAGAGTAACAGTATCAGGAGAGTTGGGAACAGTACCACACACAGACATGAGACACTTGAATCTGTGCACTTTACCCAAAGTGTACCCCAGAGAATATACCCCATTATTTGTGCCAGCACAACAGGCTCTCCTGAGGTGTGACTCAAAACAAACACTTCAGGAGCACAACGACAGATCATATCGGTAAAATGAATGAGTGATAACGGGATGAAAAAACTCATCTTAGCCCACGGGAAACTGCACGTACACAAGACCTTTTTAAAAATGGAACGCACATGGTGGTGTCATTCTGCTTACTCTGACCACGTTAAGGAAGCAACTTACACATTGTATCGAGATGTAAACCTCCGTACCCTAACAAGACCACTCGGAGTACATCGTACTGCGGTGTTGTTGATTGGTAAGTCAAATGCAGTTTTTGGAATATTGCATTGAATGAAATTGCAGGTCAAATGAAAGTAATGCTAATGAATATATGTGGAATTAGGATTCAATTCAGCATTTTTGTGTTGGGACTCCAGCACGCCTTAACATTTACCTGGCAGCATAGTAGTATGCATCTTTTCACAACCTTTTGATGTCTCCTGTGGGTAAGATGAATTTATTCATGCAACCGGTTTCTACCCTAAATCGTCCATTAATCTCTACTCTAATGAAGTGTACTGCACACAGACACACGTGGCACATCTGTGCATCAACTATGGGGTTCTACTAAAGATCTATTGAGCTAGTCTACAGGGTGGATGGCAGGATGTCACCTTCATCTGTTTGGCACACTGGAAGAGAAGTTGGCAGGGAAGGAGAGAAAAGGGAAGCATGGATTAAAGGAAAAAAATGGCAAAAAAGACAAGCACCTCAAGTGGAATATTCTGTAGCAATAATAGTCTGTAATAGTCTTGTGGGGCACTCGCTGTAAAGCGTGGACTCAACTGAACACTGTCTACAATTGCATGTTCTTACATCTGTATTCAGTGGGTTTATATTTATTGAAATATTGCCACTAAATCAAGAGATTGGCTGAACTGTGCTTGAACTTGATTCGGATAAGAGCATGCGATTAGTTAAGCCTCCGCGGAACAAACTAATCTGCATGCAAGTATCAAAACTGATTTACATTCAAGCACGCACATGGACATCTACTGATGGTGTACCTAGCTTCCATGAGTGATTGAGTGACTAGAATTTATAACCAAATGCATACTGCCAATGGAAAAAAACAAGTATGCTAAAAGAATCCGACTTTTTGAGAATAACGCTCACCAGGAAATGTTTTTAGCAGCTACTACTTACATTCCTGTAAAAGCTTAGTAATTTGAGCTACATGCTCTGTACTTAACAGCTTAATGCATCATATTTAGCAACAAAAGTATCTGATAAACCAATTGAGCACCCACATCCATCTTTTACTTGCACGACAGTAAATCAATCAAAGAGGTAACGTGTCAGGAAAAAAAGTAATTGTATTTTTAGAAGCCGATCCTCGTGAGACAGTGTGTGTGTGTCAGTGCTCACCTTGGCGCAGGAGGACATCAGCAGGTAATACAGTAGGAAGGGTTGAAAAAATACTTACATCATTTGTGTGTGTGTGTGTGTGTGTGTGTGTGTGTGTGTGTCTTCATTCAGATTCATTAGGAGATGACAGAGCATTATTCAGAAAACACGTTTATTTAAGATATACAGTCAGACGCGCACAGCACTCACATGCGAGGGGATGTAGATGTCGTAAGGGTTGCCCGAGTCCACGTCGATGACATGGAAGCCAACGCTGGAGCCGTAGATGACCTTTAACCTCTGCCCTTCCTCCACCGTCAGGTCAACCAGCTGGGGGCGATGCTGCAACTCCGTGAATGACTGAAAAAGAGAGGGAGAGAGATAGAGAAAAAGTAGGAAAACGTGAGATCCAATGAAAGTCCATCTATTCATTCTGCATCTGTGGTGTACAGTATGTCACACCATACACATGTATGCCAGATCTTCCTCCACAGCGCTGCGGAGGAAGGTCTGGCTGGTCCACACAGCACCGGGATGGGAGAAAAACGGGCACTGGTTTCTACTAAGCACCGCTGCAAAATACCCTCGGGATTCAGGAACTTGTTTTGGTGGAACGTGTATGTTCAAAAGCTGTTTTAGTCATGCAACAGAAAACTCTGATTGGACAGATAGCTAGCTGTCGGGATTTCCCCTGCAGAGCTCTGAGGAGCAGGTAACCATTGTCCTCAGAAATCCACCGTAGTTTAAATTACAACACAAAGAAAGCGGAAGGTGCCATCCGGCCTACAAGAGTGAAATCTGGCAGAATTTCCGGCTGCAACAAAGCAATCCCGGAAGTGGAACATTGTAGATATGTGTATGTTAAAGCTATAGTGCGTAATTTCTGTCGTATCCATGAGATTCTAAGTAGTGCTGTCAGTTAGCGTAAACGCAAAACCATTTTAACGGCAGGCGTCAATTATTTTTAATGTAAGATTAACGTTCTTTTTGGACTAGCAAACTTTGTAGTTGTTTTCACATGCTGTTGCAACAAATAGTAACGTTAGAAAACTACAACAACGAACCGGATCTAGCTAGACCGGAAACAAAACGCAGGCACGCAGCGCACACGCCGTTTGGGCCTACGAGCCAGCCAAAGAGTAGTAACGTTACATTTTGAGTGGATGGCGAGCGTGAGACGCAGAAATGGATGCCAATAAGATTTTGAATGGAAAGTTTACTTTTTAAAAGTGGCCAAATAGTTCCGTTGAAAAGTGATCTGTGTGTTTTGTCGTTGTGAACTGAGCTATCATCACAGCACATCCAGTCTGAAATACCACTTGATGGCCAAGCACACAGCTGATGCCAAATCTCCCCCCCCTCGACCATGTCTTGTTTTACCCTTTTATTGATGGACAGTGTTGAATCGTGTGAGAGATTATTTGTACCAAGTGACAATGTTACGTGTGAAATTGAACACTACAGTAGGCTATATGCCAATGTTGTTTTCCGATCCACTTTTCCATGTTGATCAGAGCATTAAAATGAGAAAAAAAATTATTGACAAAAAAAAAAGTATGAACATTTAGAATAAATAAAAATGTGCAATTAATTGCAAGTTAACTCTAACATTAATGCGATTAAATATTTTAATCCTTTGACAGCACTAATTCTAAGTGATGACAACTGTCGGTGCGTCCACACGACGCAAGCCTTCTTCTGTGATTGCATGGCCCCCACCCCTCCTCAACGCATTTGCTAGCAGTCAAGGAGGACTAAAAATAACACGATGGACTCTTCAGAAGAGGTCATTATCTTCACTTGAGCTTCAGTGTGCTAAAAGTCACTGAACCACACCATTTTGCAAACATATCTATGCTGAGAAATACAGAGAGAGGTTTCTGGAGCTGATAGTCTTCATTGGCTTTGTATCAACTCATTTGGCAACGGCTTGAATGTAACGGACGTCCATTGATATAAAATACAGTAGTTGCGCATGTTTGTGCTTGTGTACCTTAAAGGCCATGAACTTGTGGTAGGGTTTGGGAGCCCAGGCATAGATTTCCACAGAGTTCTTCAGAGCAATCACCAGGAACTTAATCCTCTCATATTTGACTGGAAACAGGACAAAGACACTTACACAGTGACAGACATGGACAGCTGAACCTTAAAGGTGCTCTAGGCGATGTCGGGTGACGTTACTTCTTGTTGACGTTCAAAGTATTTTCAAACAAAACGAAACTAGCTTGCCCCTTCCTCCTCCCTTCTGTGCTTCCGCTCACTTACCCCCCACCCCCACCCCCAAGTCCTTCTTGTCGGTTATTGGCTGGAACGCTGGAACACTGTGTGTGTATGCTTCGTGGTGCAGGTGGGCCCAGTTTGTTCTTGTTGCCGGTTGGAGACCCTGGGCTATCTACAGAGACGCGTTTTTTTTTTTTTTACAGTGTGTTCTGGGGACAGGCAGCTCGTGGATAGTGAGGAGATATTTGTGACAACAAATGTTGTAGCCTAAAACTCGCGTGACATCGCTTACAGCACCTTTAATACTTTGGCATTCTGACCTGAAGTACATACTGTACATAAGATTTTATATATTAAGAAGATGAAAAATCTAACATCTCTTTTTAACATTAGGAACACATTTATCATAAACCCTGCCCCCACTTTCCTTACTGGTCTAAATATCATGCATTTGATGTGAAGAAAACATAACAAAAAATAAATAAAAGAAGATGTCTATGAAGCAACTTCCCTTAAGGACACAATGCTATCTAATTGGCAAAGGTAATATGCATTTACCTGTATGTACAATTTTACACATCCCCAGCTGTTTAATAAATTTCAGCTCAGGCCAAGTCAGAATCCAGCCTAAATATCAGCCTTTGCACATGTAATCCAAATGAATGTATTCATTCATGTACACATATTCAGTTCCTTACCAACTTTATAATGTACACAGCCCTCCAGTTCCCCAACTGTAATCCAACCCTGTTTTTTCTCTACTTCTGGGTCGTTGTGTAATATTCTGTTCCTCAGCCAGGACAAATAGTAGACACGCAACTTATTCTTTTTCCCTGTGAAAAGGAGGGACAGAGGGAGAAAGAGAAACGAGATTGAATTTACAGGAAGCAAGTCTCAAAACCCCCAAACCTATTCAGCTGTACACGGCCCAAACAATGGCACGTTACCAGGTAATTGCGACTGACCTAGATGACATGGATTCATTCTTTGAGAGGAATGAAATAGTCTCCCAATATTACATTATTTGCTTTCAAATGCACATCATTCATCTTTAAGAGAATAAAACAAATCAATCTATCAATGTCTAAAAACCCATAAGACGCATTGAGGGCAAGACCCCAAACTATCCAAATGTAGAGATGAGATGGCAACAGAGCTATAATCTGCGTTCAGATACACTGGAGAGGGGTGCGTGTGCATATGACCATGGACCTCCGAATGTGCGTATATTGTGAGTGTGTGTGTGTTAGTCCTACCGGATATGGTGACTAGCACATTGAGCCCCTCAAGCACGTCCATCTGTAGGAAGCGCCGCCTGGTGATCAGGTTATAGACTTTTCCCTGTCCGCTTCTGTCAAGCAGCATAAGACCATTCTCTGTCCCCACCAGCAGGTTCACACCTGAACACACACACACATACACCCAAGTGTCAGAAACACAGATTTAGATATTCAGGACAATTCAAATGTTTTGGTTTTATAAAAAGGGAGATGAAAGATGTTCCCTCCTACCCCAGAGTGCAGCACACAGGATCTCAGAGTTGAAGCGTTTCTTGTATTTGCGGATCTCGGGGGTGTCGCTGTGGGGTCTGATGTTGGTCGGGTTGACGTTGACCACAGAGATCTTTCTGGCTTCGTTCAGTCTGGCCTGCTCCTGCCTCAGCAGTTCATTAGCAAACATGGCTGGGATGCCATAGAAGAAAAGAATGATGACGAAACAAAGAAACATAGAACTGGTTGGAATTTTTGGACGGTGAGCAGGTAAAACAAGAGGTTGAACATGTACAGTAAAACATGTGGCTACAGTTTTCTAATGCATCCTTTTGTTGTGTTTTTTTTTTACCTTCCGCGGAGTTGTCGTCGTCGTCGTTTTCACTTGGGGAGGTTTGATAGACACGTGGGTCAACAAATGGGGTGAAGGACGCTTTGGACCCGCCCAGACCAAACTGTAAGACAGAAAACCCGAAATTAACAAACTAACCTGAGTTGCTTGAATTTATACCAAGGACAATTTAGTAATGCATACTTTTGGTTTTGACAAATTTATTGTTAAAAAATATATATTATGCAATTATGTGAAAAAGCTTTATCCAGCATTTATCTGAGCTGGAAAGAAAGCAAGAAAAGTCCAAAATGGAATTTATTATTTATACAGATTTGTATAATAAATTTGTAGATTTTTAACATAATTTAATACTTAGACATTAGAGTGTGTGTGTGTGTGTGTGTGTGTGTGTGTGTGTGTGTGTGTGTGTGTGTGTGTATATAAGTGACCTCAGCCATGTCGCCCAGCTCCTGCAGGGCTGAGGTGGGTGTGGCCGAGGGAGAGTTGCTCTGCTGCACCAGGTCAGGGAGGTTACCATGGTTACTGTGATTCCCGAACCCATTGCTCTCAGTGTGGCCACCTCTCCTCCTCTCCTCTGCCTGAGAGACCAAAAACAAAGGGACAAAAGAGTTGAGAAACAAAGAAAAGAGGAGATGTAATGTTGAGAGAGACAAGAAAGTGAGGACGGAAGAAGATAACGCGCCTATAAAATAAGCAAAAGGAGCCCAGTTTTTTTGGACTTTATTCGATAGGACAGCTGAAGACATGAAAGGGGGGGGTGGAGAGAGAGAGAGAGAGGGATGACATGCAGCAAAGGCCCGTGGGTCGGATTTTAACCCGCACCGCTACATTCATACATAGGTGCACGCTCAACCAGGTGATCTACCAGGGTGCCCCAAAATGAGTCTAGTTTGATAGTAAAATATAAACAAAAACAGTATTGCCCCTGGTAGTTTTCATGACCTCTCTTAAATGAATGTGGCTCGTGTGTGTGTGCGCACATTCATACCCTCTCTATCACGAGAGTGCTGTCCTGGAGCTATTATAGGCATCTCCAGAGAGTCCTCTGTCAGCCTCCATACGACTCACCACTGCTCTGCACCGCTGGCCCTGCAAACACCCAAACACACACACACACACACACACACACACACACACACACACACACACACACACACACACACACACACACACACACACACACACACACACACCACACACACACACACAAACACACACACACACACACACACACACACACACACACACACACACACACACACACGCGATTATTTACAAAACAATTCTGCCAAAACTATACTGACAAGCTGCTGGCATGGTGCATATTCCAAAGATATGCATATCTCAGCAAAAATGAATACTGACAAGTCCGGCTTGAAAAAAAGAAAAAGACACAGAGAGAGGGAAAACAAAAGCGGAGGTGACAACTTACATGATGCGAGGGATGTCGCTAACAGCAACAGTCCCATCATGCCCCACTGTCTCCCCGTCCTCGTCGCTGCTCTCTGAATCTTCACTAGAGGACGAGTAGTCCGTCACCTTAATTAGAACGCAAGAAGTAGAGACAAAATAGCGAGAATTGGTCAGAAAGCCTCTGAGTTGAGCTGTTTCGTGTTGCACATTCCTGCCACTGGTTTCACGACATTTTGCTGATCAGCAGGCCTTAACGTACAAAGTACTAAGTACAAAGTACAAAGGCAAGGAAGAAGAAGACTGCCACCTAGCAAACATGGATGTGAAATATGGTTTAAAGTATTCAAAAAGAACAGCTATGCAATGGTTTTATAAGGAGTAAAATGTGCTTTCAACCTCAAGAATACAATATGTCTTTGTCAGAAATATTGAATTTAAACTCAACAGGGCAATTACTCAACCAACTTCTGTATTCATTTTTTCAACCATCATTTTCAAGCACCCTACCATCCTTCAAACAGTACTATAATAATGATATTAATTAATAATATTATTGTTTTTGTTGTTGTTGCTTTTTTACCTGACATGAAGATCTGTCATCTAACCCTTTTGCCTGACAATGGAAATAATCCTTTTATTGTTTTGTTTTTCCTCTATAAGACAGGACTACAATGAAAAAAAAAAAACTATAATGATCTCCTAATCATCATTACTACTATAAATGTCATTGCACCTTGACTGGAGGTCTGCTGCCCTCCTCGACCCTCAATTCTCTGAGTTCCTTGGCCAATGCACTTAGGTCCTATAGAGAGGAACAGACGTGGAGAGGAGAGAGAGATACAAAGTCAGTTAGTTCATCACTTCAGTGTCATGAGTCTCAGAACCGAATGGGGAGAGAGACATTGGCATACAAGGATGACGAGAGCAGAGAGGGGCAAAGAGTAACACAAAAACCTCAGCATCTTGACAAGAGGACAGCTGATTTGTTGTCACACAAACATCCGGGCCTGTAAACATAGGTGACCAGGAACAAGAGTGCTTATCTGCGATCCCCTTTTCAGCTTAGCCTCCAAATTTTTTTTTTTGTGACACGAGAATTTATCACAGATCAGCACTTTTGTTCGATTATAATCAGGCCTTATGTACAACTGGAGAGCAGCATCAATCTGCAGCACCCCCTTCACCAATCACCCCCATGCCAACTGGCCTGTGGTTCCTTCCCTCCCCATTCAACCCAGCCAATGGATCAGACCAAATCATGCAGACGGAAAAGAGGGGGGGGGGGGTTAAAGGACCGGTAGGCTTACCAGCTCCTCCTGATCAGAAACCGTGATGACAGAGAAATAGGAAAAGAGATTCAGAGACTGTTTAGGTGCTTGGCAGTTTAGGTCTCACACACACGCACGCACGCAGGCACGCACGCACGCATCCACATACGTTCTCTCAGGTATGTGTGTAGAAGCACACATGCACTGCCATTGCCATTTCACTCTGATATTTTAAAGTTGAAAGAAACAGGCGTCATCTACTTGTGAAACAAACTAACGTCATGCCAAGGGAAAAAAGAGGGGCTCCGTAGATTGAGGCAAAGGAAAATCGGGATAAAAAAAAAAAGGGGGGACTCGAGTGTCACTAACCTCATCTATGGCTTTCTTATAGCTCTGAAGTGTGAAAGGCCAAAGAGAGGGAGGCAGAGAAAGAAAGAACCAGATGAATAGCAGAAAAAAAGAGTAGATGCCCGTAGAAGATTCCCAGAGAGGAGATTGCTGTGACAAAAAAGGGAATTTGTGTGTCTGTGTTGTGGGACTCACTGCAGGTCTGCTGGGTCTGGCTGATTCACGACCCTCCTCCTGTTTGGGCTTTGCCTCCTGATTGGCTCCTGGAGGGGATCCTTCCTGCTTGGCTTGACCTATCAGAACAATGTGTTTAATAAGAATCATCCCAAAAAAATATGGCAGACTCCACTTTAAAAATTCAATTTAAAATGTGAGACATTGTGATAAATGATGCTTGTCTGGATGAAATCACACTGGCATTCATCAAATATTTTTTTAAGCTGATTCCTATTTTTTGAACACTATGTTGATAGTCTCGGCCTCATTCTTCATATTTCTGCCATATTTACTGTCAGCCCCACTGCAAAATAACATCCAACAAACTGATCCTACCATACTTCAAACTCACATGTGCCATGTGTGTGTCAAGGGGAGATCCATGCATATCTTAGATATCTCTCTGGCCTGTTGTTTGACACATCCCTGTACGCCTCTCTCTATCTCCCTCTCTCATTTCCTCTCCTCTATCTCTCCAGAGGCTGGGAGTAACAGGGCACATCAGACAGGTTGATCAGAGCAGAACTGCGACTGACATGGTCCCGCTGATAGCCTCAGAAACTTGCCAAAGCCCTGTGAGTGCGTTCTAAGGTTCGTGTGTTTCTGTGTCCACATTTGCATGTATACAAGTGCCAGTGCATGCACCGGTTTTTTAATTGTTTCGCATGCGAGCGTGTCCGTGTGTGTGCGCGCGTGTCGGTTATCATTTCCGCGCGTGAGCGGGTTTTCAGAATCAGAATCAGCTTTATTTGCCAGGTATGAGGACACATACGAGGAATTTTTCTTTGGAACATTGTTGCTCACACTGTGCTTACACATACAAAACAACCAAACAATATATACACACACTAATATATACATACCCTAAACAGACTTGTGGCTAAATAGATTTGTGGCTTTCAGAGTTTCTGTGTGAGTTTTCGTACCTCTCCTCTCCGCTGAGCCTCCCTGAGACGAAGGGGAGGAGGAGGAAGACGAGTTGGAGGAAGTTCTTTGCAGCATGGCGTCCAGAGAGAGCTCGGAGCGCCGCAGATCTGGGTTACTGAAACAGGTGGAAAACAGTTTCACTCATTTTTAAACTAGTACTAATAATATTATACAGCATAGGTACAGTATATAAAACAGATGTATGCATTGTAGAAGTGCTGTGTTTGAATAAACTTTAGAAAACCTTAGGCAACGTGCTAATACGAGCTTTACCTGGCCCGTATGAGTTGAGAACCTGTGCGAGGGCCCAGAACCACTCCTCCATTAGGGGAGTTCTTCCTGACCAAGGCTGGGGAGATGGAAATGGTCCTCTGTGGGACCTGGACACACAGAAAGACACACAGAACGTAGGTCACCAATGCTGTACCGGCTTGACTTTTTATTCCCTAGCAAAGAGTTCAAACCTTCCATCCATCCATCCATCCATCCATCCATCCAT
>NC_045752.1:3512509-3546446 GCF_008692095.1 Etheostoma spectabile
ATCCATCCATCCATCCATCCATCCATCCATCCACCTACCTACCTATCTATCTATCTATCTATTAGGGATGGGAAAAATAATCGATTCTTAGATGCATTGTGATTCTCTCTATAATGATTCAAGGCTGAATTCTGATAAGTTAATACTTTTTTTTTTTTTAATGTGTTGATTTAAAAAAAATGTTAATGTCTCCAGACAAGTACAAATCAGAAAACACAGTGACTGAAAAAGGATGGAATAGTAGACAAACACTTAGAGTTTAGGCAGTGCAGTAAAAAAAAACAACAACACTAAAATGGCCAAAAGGAGAAAAAAAAAATGTAATTTTGTATACATAGACATGGACTAATGAGACATACATAAAATAATTAGGCAAAATACATATAGGCTGTTGATCTACTTTAACACATTACACCTGACCACCTCATGTTTAATGTTGTAAGAAGCCAATTCTCCACCTTTAAACATAACTCAGCCTCTGACTTTCACAACCATGTGTAAGGCTTAAGCATGGAATGACTACAAAATAAAAACCTCAGTAGACAACATTTCATTAAAACAAATACTGTATATGTCCAAATTTTAAGCTTTGTCTGGCTGCTTTGTCTAGGAAGTGATTAGCAAACTCTGAGTAAGAAACTCAGATTTATATGTATATTTTTAAAAATCACACATGGAACTCTACATAAAAACTTGTTGCATCGAGATGCATTGATAATCGGTTAAGAATCGAGTCGTTGGCCTCTGAGTGGAATCGAATCGTGAGGTGCCAAGAGATTCCCACCCCTACTATCTATCTATCTATCTCTCTATCAACAGTTGCATTAAACTGGACGGTGTCACTCTAAATGCTATATTTAAATAATCTGTACTGCAAGATATGCATCATATCATAAATATTTTGTATCAAAGTCAACAGCCTAATACCGTCAGCTCATTCCAAGCCTTGCAAAAGCTGATTAAATCTTGCAAACTTGTGCCATTTGTTGTGGTTTCAACACAAGTTCAGTAACCTCATTTTATTAGAGAGGGCAACATTGTGAGCAAAGTCATACATCAAGCACGTCGTAACCAAACAAATGAAAAACTCATCAGCATTGAAAGATGATTTGCACGATGACGTTTGTTTCCTCTAACAAGTTAGACAAATGAAAATTTCTTGAACCAGAAAACGCATCACCAGTGATTGTCAGTCTTCTTTTGTGCTTGGAGTTCTCTTACCTTGGGCGGGATGTCCTCATCTCTCAGCCAGGCGGTCCTGTCCCGATCCCTGTCTCTGTCCCGTTCTCGGTCCCGTTCCTCCCTGCCTGTGACGCGCAGCGGGGGTCCCGGGGTGTCAGAAGTGGGGTCTGAGTTCTGGCGGGGCATCTCGGGCCTGGGGGAGCCCACGCTGACGCCCTCGCTCAGGGCTGAGCCCGACTGGTCCTGCAGGGACTGAGAGCCGGACATGGAGCCGGAGTGGGTCTTCACTGGAACCAGGTGAGCCATCTGTGGGAGGGAGAGAGATAGAGCGGTTGAGGGTGGTGGGTGTGGTGATGAAAAGAAATACAACAGCAGAAAGAAAATATAGAGATGGAAAAGACAGTAAGGAGGTAGATAGAGGAATGAAATGCATTGTGTTTATTTATTTTTTTTATATAAAACTGTGCCTTGTAAAACACACCAAACATTCACAAGCCTCTTTTTGCACACACACACACACACACACACACACACACACACACACACACACACACACACACACACACACACACACACACACACACACACACACACACACACACACACACACACACACACACACACACACACACACACACACACACACACACACACACACACACACACACCTGTGGTTCAATGGAGCGGTGGGTGGGTGGGGTGCGGGCGGGCTGCATGCCCACGTTGCTGAAGGACTCGGAGCGGGGAGGGAGGGAGGGGTCAGAGATGCGGTTGGACACTTTGTGCTGGAGGGCTGGAGAGCTCTGTCTGTTCAGCTTAGATCGCTCCTCCACCTGGGATAGGTCATACACCACTATCAGTCACAGCCAAGCACACAGCACACCCAATCACCACGCTCGGCCCACTGTGGGCCTCACTCCCCTTCCGCATGCACACCTACAAGCCACCAGACAATCTTAACATCCCGTTTCCTTTGCCTGCTTGCCTGATTTATGATTAATGATGAACCTGCTGCTCTGAGAAACTTAGCTGAACTTGTTTTTTTGTCTTAACCGTCTCTCTGTGGAAAAACACACACAAGAAGCAAATCCCTACTTCCACGGAAACCCTCAAAGGAAAATCTAGAATCTGGTCTGGCAGGTTGCAAGTGCCACACAGTGTTTGAGTTGTTTATCCCACCACCTCCAATCAGATTCCCCTCTATGATTCCTCCCCCATCTAATTATTGTGTATGTGTGTCTCCATGTCCCACATACAATTTAGAAGTAAGAGTGTCTGATGGCTGTGTAGAAAGGTCTTTCAAACCAAAAGCATAGATTTGAGTATGTGTGAAGGCTGTGTGTACATACACACACAAAACCCCTGTTTCATATTTCCATAAGAGCTTGAGTGACTGTTTCCACCGACTAGTGTGAGTGCATGTAAGCGTCACCAAATATCTGTGAATGAGGAAGGCAGAAAGCTCCTTCCTACCAGTGTAATCAGATTATCAGATTATCTACTGTGCAGTGAGAGAAGGCTCTGAGAAATGCTCCCAGAGTGCCCAAATCACACTTTTGGAGTCTAAACAATCTACTCAACGGTTGGTGAAGGATTGAGTCGTGGCTCAGCAGGGCATAGTGTCAATAGCTCCCAGGTAAACATCCATGTGCAATGAGAGCTATCCCTTTTGGAAGGCTTTATATAATTCCACATGAGCTCATAATCTAGTAGGATTATTCAAGATTATGACCTGGGTCAGAACAACTGTGCAATACTGTGTCATTCCTCAAATCTTTGTTAGTTGCCTGATTGGAAGTCAACTACAGTGAGACAACTATGATAAATACCTGGCGGCAGAAAACGTGGCAAATACGTTGTTAGTTGTTCACTTGAAATAAAAGACGACTGCTGATGAAGGAAAGAAATCATCGACAAACAGGAGCTAAGTACAAAGAACCAATGGGAAGGAAATATTCTGTGATTCAGGAGAAACACTGCTGTGATCCAGGTGGAGTTTAATCTGTGGAGGCAGTACGCGATCAAGGTTAGCATAAACATCAACTGAATTTAACAAAGATAGAGAGATTACCTTAAGAATATCTGTTTACAGACGAAATAACCGTTTGGGTAGAGCTGCTTAAATCTTCATTCTATTTGAATCAAGTGTTTGGGTTCAACTCCAGCCCATACCACCCAAACGCTCTTTCTACCATGGCAGATATTCTTAGAGGTTAAAACAGAGTGTCAGAGGAAGTTAATTGTTGCTGCTACACTAAGAAAGGACACAGAAGAAGATTAGGAAGGAGAGCAGACTGAGGACAGAGGTTATCCTCTGAGGATCCCACCACCACTTGGCCAGCACCCATCACCTAGCCGGGGTTTGATTGACTGGCTGACTGACCTAAAAAGAAGACGAGTTGGGTGGGTTTCCCCGTTGACATCAACACCAATAAGGCTAGGAGCGGGCTTGCCGGGCTTTGTGGGGCACTGGGGGATAAGGGTGACAAGGTGGCTTGCAGAGTGGAGGGGTTGGGGCAAGTCTATGGTTCACTAAGATACCTATGGGTCAGGGTGGTATTAGAAACTGCCTCTGAATATCAGCACCTCTCCTCTGGATTACAGTCCCAGTAGATTTAAAATAGAGATAAATGTAGCTATACTTCTTTATTGTATGTTAATATATGTATGTACATTGTGCATGCTCTTGTACTTCTATATTTGTGAGGACTATTTTGATTTTTAGACATTGAGAGTGGATGTTTCCCGAAAAGTGAGGACATATTTGACAATGGGCTTTTTGAGAGTTTAGACTTGGTTTTAGGGTTAGGCTTGGGTTAAGAGGCAGTAGATGTTTTGATTTGTAGTAAGTAAAACAGTAAATCAGCAGAACAGTTATCCTAATTCAATATTTATATGTGGCATTTTCTTTTAAGGGGAGTTAGCCATTTCAGAGCAACAACTTCCTTCACAAGACAATTTCGGAGATGCACCGTCACTGCCTCCTGGGCTTAGTGCCGCCCAAGACAACTGTGATTGGTTTAAAGAAATGAAACAAGCCAGAGGTGTTTCTTCTACTGTTCCAGAATGTATGCGTAGTGTAGCCCGACTTTACTCCAGCGCTGACTGAGCACTGAGGAGGTAGGTCTGGCAATGCTAGACTAAGCAGACACAAAATAAATGTGTGTACCAACCTCTTTATGTGGAATCAACCTGTACTAAAGGCAACAGAAGGTACAACATTTGGATAAGGGCTCAAGGTTTAGCATGTAGCTGTTATGGTTAAGGGTAGGATTTGGGCGAGGGAATGCATTAATTCAGTCACAAATTTAGAAGTACAAAACTGTGTGTGTGTGTTTGTGTGTGTGTTCCTATACATGAGTGCTTTGGACAAGGGTCTAGCACCCAACAGCAGATCTGATGCAGATCTGGGTCTGGGATCCAAAGGGAGAGCCATGCGGGGAGCAGTGGGGGCTAGGCGCAGGTAAGGAGGCCTGGTTGGGCAGGTTGATGTTGGACACAGTGATGTCAGGAGAGAATGGAGGGGAAAAGGTAAATGGAGGAGAAAAGGTAACATCGGACCATGAGCCTGAGGACGAGGGTGAGATTTGTGGAGAGGTGCGAGGAGAAAGGTCAAACCAAGGAGCCGGAGTGGTTGGAGAGATGGCTGACAAGCGGTCAGAGGAGCAACTACTCATTTGTCTGCCATCAGCCAGGTTTTGTCTAAGTATGCTTGCTGGGGCAGAAGCTGTGAGGTCACACATAGAGCCACTATGGCTGCCATTCTGCCCCCTAATCCTTCCCTGTCTGTCCTTATTAGAAGGAGGGGAACGGAAACAATTGTTTTCAGGGACTTGAAGAAAACAGCTTGAGGCAGGTGAGTAGGAGCTCCTGCGTCTAGGTAGACCGGAGTGGAGTAAGCTGTCAGGGTGGGATTGATTGAGGGGGTCAAATGCTGTGACGTCCCAGTCCGAGGGCACCATAAGGTCCTTGTTGCTGACAGCTTGCCTCATCTCTTTCCCCCACCCTGCCCGATACCCCTGTTCTATGTCTACATCTATTCTACAGCGAGGTGAGTGGGACCTGCAACGGCCACTAACCGGTTTGAGCGCAGGGATGGAAACGGGTTTGGATCCTGACTTAGGCCTCTGGATCTGTCCTGGGGACTGAGGATGAGGTTGAAGTCCCGGAGACATTAGCCCCTGATTGGCAACCGAGAGATGCCTGTCTATGGGCTTCTCGTTCTGATTGCTAGGCCCCAGAGGATAAGGGTTTGGTGCTGGATTAGACTGGCTGACTGGCCCTTGACTAGAATTCTCTTTATGACTCTTACTAGGTCCCTTGCTGGGCCCTTGGCCAGGGGCCTGGTTGTGTTTCTGGACAGGCCCCGGGCTGCGGCCCCTTTGACGGAGTTTCTGAGCCCTAAACTCTCTGACCTGCTGACTTATCTCCTGCTTGAGCCCCGGATCTAGTGGTTCTTCGCCATCTAGTGAAATATGGATATGGGGGAGGTGGGTGTGGAGGAACTGGGCACCATGGGACTGGGTTCGCTTAGGGGCCTGAGCACCCCTTGAGCCAGGGGATGACGCCGGTTGGTTGAATGACCGGTGATGCCGTAGTTTGGAGCAAGGCGGGTTACCCTGAACATGCTGCTGCTTCGAAACCTAGGAGCCAAAGTCAGAGGAGGGTAAGCAACAAAACAAACACACACACAAGGAGACATCACACTGAGATTATCGAAGCAGCAGCGTTAATTCTCAAATATCTTCAGATTCAAAAAGCGAAGGTCTCCCGCGGGACCGCTGCTTCTAGTAACCTGCTGAATAAGATATTAACACAAGAAGGCCACTGGGTTTGTTTAAAGCACACCATTTAAAAAACAATTCCAGGATCATCACCGAAACATGCATATATTTAATGCACTACCTTCCTCAGAGCTGGTACCTTTCCTCACTTCTTAGAAAATAACTCATCACAAAGTTATGACTGCATGCATGTCTCTGTACATCATGCATGTTGTGACTTACCTCTTTAGCCCAGGCAGGCTTGTCATTAGGATTGATAATATCTTTGTAGTGGTAAAGCGGCTTCTTCTCTGCTTGCCTTCCCTCCTGCTGCTGCTGCTGCTGCTGCTGCTGCTGCTGCTGCTGCAGAGACACCAGGTAGGCTCTCTCCTGCTGGAGCTGCCTCTGGAGCCTCTCCGCCTGCCGCTGCTCCTCTATCTGCTTACGTTTGTACTCCTGGCGGGAGAGAGCGACAGGAAGGGTATAGGGAGAAGGTAAACGATGAGAGACAGATATGAGGAGAGAAAGGAAGGAAGATTAAGAGAAGGGAAGAGAGAATTGGGAAGAGGTAGAGGAAGACACACAGAGATCCACACCAAAACAGGTGAGTAATTATTGTGTGACACAAGCCTGTTTCTAATGTCAGGTTTGAGCCATGCGTTGATATCATCATGCCAAACAGAACAGAGAAACATAAATATTGAATCATGTACTGTATATGGAACATGAACACACACTTTTCGCAATGATAATTACGATTGTATGGCTGACGATGGATAAAGGGGAGTAGAAAGTTCCCGGACGTAAGGCTTTTGGCAAATTAGAGGAAGGAGAAGGGAAGGTAGGTACTGAGATGAAAGGAGGGATGGAGGCAGGAAGGATAGCAGTAGCGAGTGAAGGGGAAGATGCCATTTTTCAGGCCATGCCACATCCCTGGGTTTTGGTGCGTGATGTCATTGCTGTAGTCTTTGGAGTTGGCATGGGTTGGATCTCAAAAAGGTTTCCTTTCATGCGCTCCTTTAAAACAGTTATCTTCAAATAGGATGCAAGTAGCCGTGGACTAATACTACAAGACATACTGTGAATTCCTCGCGCTAAATAAAACACAAAATCTTTGGCCTACATAAGACTGGGGCACTGAGAGAAACCCTCTGAGAAAAATAATAATGTCCTATTTTTTTCTTAAATGTTCTCACTTTGTGTGGGCCTACATGATTGGGGCTGACAAAACATATTTTACGCCCTGTGGGGAATGGTTGAAACTGACACTCGGGTGCATGCAGTGGGGATAGGGGGCCACACAGCACAGATGGGGAGCAGTGGTAGCACGTGGGAGGGCTATGGTTACCATCAGTAACGCCTGTTCCTGCAGTAGCTGCTGCTGGAGAATCTCTAACTGCCTCTGTTCCTCTTCCAGCTGCCTACGGATATACTCCTGAGCAGCGTGTCGGCACAGGAAGATAGAAATAGACAGAGTAAAAAAATCTGGAAATCTAAACATCCAAATACAGAAAGACAGAGGAAAAATAGAGATATCAAGTCTGAACCCAGATGAAGCTAAGGAGGCCGTGTACTCGAACAATTGTAATGTGTTACAAAGAGACAGAGAGAAAAAAAAGAAAAGAGGTTTGAATATATCTATCCAAAACCTTTGAAAAGCGTGGGAGGAGAGCAACAGAGCGATAAAAGAAGCACCAGGACAGACAGAAAATACACATCAGAACAGCAGTAAGTTCAACAAGAGGACAAGGGAAAGAAAGCAGGAAAGATGTCAGTGATAGACTGACAGAGGAAAATCCATCCGGTTGTGTTTTAGTTTTTTGCGATGTTTAAGATGTTGCAATACAATTTGATGCGATTTAGACTGAAATATGGTTAACAAAGGCTGGGCGTAATCAGAGAGAAAGTTTTGATGTAAGATCCTGGAGCTGAGAGGAAGAAAGGGAGCGCGCAAAGATAAGCACAGAAAAACAAAGCATAACTCCATCATCAGATTAATAATCTCCGAGTTCTGTGGGTTCGAAACTGAAATCCTAAACACAAAACAACAAAAAAAACATTAGGAAAATGCGCCACTGAGGTTATTTAAGGTGACAAGTAAAATCAGATTGACTCAGGAAGACAGAGGAAGATGTTGCCATAAAAAGAAATGGAAAGTTTAAGGGCAAATGAGGGATTCTGGACTTCAGTTATCATCATGTAACGCATTTCTGTGGCACCATACTGTCTGTTTTCATACAATATGTGTGTTTTAATACTATACTACTTAGTAAGTGTATGAACCTGTTCTCTCTCTGCATGCCTCCTCTCCTCCTCTCTGCGGAGCTGCTCCATTTCCTCGTAGCGCCTCCTCTGTTCCCTCTCGTGCTGTTTCCGCAGCTCACGCTCTCGCTGCTGCTGCTGTGGGGAGAACACAAGCACAAGCAGATTCAGGATCGCAACGCAACGTTTTCACACCAATCAAAATCGGGTCTCTGCAGAAACTCTCGCACACACGCGGAATCCATGGTTGCGTCCACTCATTTGATCATCTTTCTTTTTTGTTTTGTTTTGCACTAAAATTTGCTTCCTTCTACATTGTGTCTTGGCTTACATTCTTGCTCAAACACACGTGTATTGCTCAAAACGCAGAGTCAAAGACACACACTTGGTCCTGAGAGGAAAAGGTCACGTTGGTTGAGTCGAGTCATGGTGCTTAGCCGTGCGTTCGGAGGCAAACCCTGGTGGGAAACCAGAGAGAGCACGCTGATTATGGGCTAAGGATTTTCTTCTATAAGCCTGCTCTCTGGAACTAAGAGAGGGACACTGGGGAAAGGCTGTGTGTGCTTGTCTGTCTCGGTACCCTCTCCCTCTCTTCTGCCGCCTCGCACCAAATGGAAAATAAAAGGGTTTTGTAAGTTCAAACTATCAGAATTGGACAATATATGTTACATTTGGCAAAATAGGCACTTAAAGTATTTAAAAGAAGAAAGCATGAAGAGCCAAAGAGAAGGCTGCTAATAATTGGGCTATGCATGTTAAAACCTATATATTAATTAGGGTTGGGTACCGAAACCCAGTTCCACTATATTTTCCCTCTGTTGCTCCGAAATGGACGTAAAAATATCACACTTTCTCTGTAGTCTACCATTAGCTAGCTACCGTTAATGTAGGCTACCTTTAAAATGCCATATTTTCCTTCTGGGCTCTGGTTAGCGTACCAACTCAACATTTATTTTGTTGTTACTTGTTAACCCTCATGCTGTCCTTGGGTCAAATTGACCCGTTTTCTTATATCAATGTTCTTTTTACATAACATGATTGATTCCACACAATGCTCTTTGGCAAGTACAAATCTCTACTTTCATTCATTAGGGTTTTATTCTACAAGTGTTTTCGAAATAGTATTGAGTAAAAGTTGACATATTTCAGTCTGTGATTATCCATCAACATCCATTCCTTTAATTTTATTCTAAATAATTCCTATTTTCTGCTTTTATAACTCAAATATTAGATTCAAGATTCAAGATATTTATTTGTCATATGCACAGATTTTACACCATGCAATGAAATTCTTAAGTTTGCAACATTTCCCACAATATAAAAAAGGTCTAATTTCTTATAAATGAGGTTCATTGAACACAAATTCCAAAAATGACTGTAAAACTAAAGTTATTAAGTTAGTGTTACAGAGTGTTAAATGTCAAAAAAAGAGACAAACATTGAAAAAACTGTTGAAAAAAGGGACAACTTAAGAAAATGTAAAAAAAAAAAACATTGATAAAAAGCATCAACAAGTGTTGATTTTCAATTTTGACATGAAAGCCAACATAAGGGTTAATAGTGTAACTGTTATTTATTGTTAAATGTTGTAGTTGTGCGTTAGGTGACTGAGGCGTACTTATTATATACTTAAGTACTTGAAAATTTTAACATATTGTTGAATTTAAAGAATTGTGAGCGCCAAGATAGCTCAGTTGGTGAACTCTATAAAAGAGCTTTTCTTAAATGTTTGTTGATTTTTAGGAATCAGAGTCATTTTAAAAGTACCGGTTTGGCATCGGAATCGTAAAAATCCGAACCATGCCCAACCCTATTATTAATGAATGTTTGTTGATATAAGCTGCTGTAGATAAAAGCATTCATCAGGACCAAAGGTTATGGTTAATCCTCCTCCACCACCTCCAGCTTACCTCCTCCAGACGTCTCCTCTGCTCCTTCTGTTCCTCGATGCGTTTCTGTCTCTCCGCCAACAGTAAGCGCTTGTGCTCCTCGTTCTGCAGTTGCTCCAGCTGCTGCCGCCGCTGTGCTTCCGAGCGCTCCTTGTTGGCCACCTGGAGGCGCAGGAAGTCCCGCCTTAGGGTGGACTCTCCGGGGACGTTGATGATGGAGCTGCGGACGGCGCGTTAGTGAAGAGATGTCAAATGTGTTTTGAGAAGAAAAGTAAAAAAAAGGGCGTTTGTTTAGTACATTTGTGAGGACACTGACCTCGGTTCACCCATTTCTCTTTCTTCATCCTCCTCTTCGCTGCCACTGTACACGTACTCGGTCTCATCTGGTCGAGAGAGAAATAAACATTTCAAAGGATAAAATGCATCTAAAAGAAATACGATTTTCATTTTTCACTTGAACTGCCTTTGTTCATTGTTAAACTGCTCACGATTCTGCCATTCCCAGATCCTCCCTCCTTCAAGGCACTTTCTTTTAGCCGCTTTGAATAAGAGTATAAATGGTAATTTCACTGTGTGTAGCGAGCTGGAGAACATCCGCTTGGAGCTCTTTTAGTCAAACAGGGGCCTGTAGCGTAACGGTTGTAGAGGCGGACCGGTTCTTTCCTGAGAGACATCCACGCAGACCTGTCCTCCGAATGTGACAACGTGACAGCTGGAGAAAGCCTCAGTCTCCACAGTGACACGACATTTCTATACATCATCCCGACGTCCGCCCTGCAGTATGTTGTTTCTTGAAGCGATTAATGTGCTTCTTATTGGCGCAGTGCTGTGTGCGAGTGTCAGTTTATCACTCAGATGGTGTGTGTCTGTGTGTTGTGGGAGAGTGTCTGCCACATTTGTTTCCTGCCTCGCTGTGACGGCACATGTGTGTGAGAATCTGCGTCTGTACGTGCATCTGTAACTGTATTACTGTATTAACTGTATTATCTCACCCTTGTAGCGGTTGTTCTTTTTTTTTCAAGAAGTGTGTTTTTATGTGTGTATGTGTATGTGCGTGTGTGTGTGTGTGTGTGTGTGTGTGTGTGTGTGTAATCCAGGGTTACTGTTTTCGCTGCCATCTATCAAGCGTAACTACCTAATGAATCAGTCGCTCCACCTCCCCTGCCGCGAGCGTGTAATTCTAGACGTCCATCTGCATTTAAATCTATACATCCACGTCTACGGCACACGGTCTCCCTCACCTTGCTCTCCTCTCTTCTTCTTGGTGCGGTCGATGTGGTCCTTCAGCTGGATGCGGATCTGCCTCTCGTTGGGCAGGTCTCTGATGAACGGGTGCTTGAGGAGCTGCTCTGTGCTCTGTCGCTGGCTGTGGCTCTTCACCAGACAGCTCTCTATGAACGACTGGAACTTCTTTGACCTGAAACCCCACACACACACAGAGACACACAAAAAGAAACACACACACACACACACACACACACACACACACACACAGACACTGCAGTGATCATCGATCATCTGGACTGATTATCCTGCTTTTGATAATGTTGTGGGATTCACACTTACCACTTCTTGGACTTGAGTCTGGGTGGGGGGTTGCGCGGGATCAGGAAGAGGGCTCTCATTGGGTGCATGTCACACAGGGCTAAGGATAGCAGGTACCAGACATGGGTGAGTTAGGGTGAATGGTTTTATCTAATTGTGCTTCACACTGCCATGGCATATAGTCAAAGCCAGCTAGAGCCTCCTCTCAATATATGCTGTCAATACTGATAACAATTAATTGTTATCAGTATTGACATATACACACACAAATACACATACTTGGGTCTTGTCTCCTGAAGAGCCCTTAATTTGGTTATTTAGGGTCTTTAATATTCAAACTTCATATTGTCAAGTATAGCCAGTGTTCCGCTAAAAACAATGATAAAATGATAGATAAAAAAAAGATATTTTAGAATTTCTTTTTGTGGCTTTTAGATCGTCTTTTGTCACAATGTGAGTTCAGCAATTGCTTGCATCCTAATTAATGTGATTACTTTGTGTTTACTGAGTCTACACCCATATATCCTAATCAGGATATGTGTTAAACCTCAAGCACACACTGAAATATTCTCATCCAGTTAGAGGTCATTTTCCAAAACGCAGCACTATGCTCTCCTACGCTACTAGAACTGAACAACCTTGACAAAACTAAATTATGTCTTTGATTATTATGGTGGATTACCAACTGTAGCTTGGGCAAACTTTCACCAGAAATTGCTTTTTTTACTGAATTGTAATTGTAATTATCATAATCCTAACTGTGTGCATGTACCCTTTCAGTAAAAAAGGGTAGTTAATGGAAAATTAAATGAATACAAGAAGCAGTAATTCAAGAAAGAAATTTGATATCTGCTCTTTGGCCCTCATTAAAATTGTGGCTAAAGATGAGCTGCTTCGGCCTGAAAAATTGACTCCTGATTATAGTTATCTAATGGATTAGCACCAAGAGATGATGTGTGGCAGAGGTGTGTGTTATTGACAGGGTACGTACGTGGTGCTCCTTCAGCCATCTCTATCGCTGTGATTCCCAGCGACCATAGATCACTCTGTAACGGCAGAGACAGAGTGCGTTAACGCTCAGTGTGATCACAAGAAGCACAACAGACAGACAACTCTTCAGCTGATGGGAGGCTGTTGAAGCACCTTGAAGTCGTACGTGGCCTCAGGGTTCTCGTCACAGGCGATGACCTCTGGTGCCATCCAATACGGCGTCCCGATAAATGTGTTCCTCCTTCCCACTGTTCTGTCCAACTGGGCTGAAACACCAAAGTCCACTGCAAGGCAAATACACACAAACACAATACTTTAGGCTATAGTCTGCAGTTTACTTAATCTGTGTGTGTGTGTGTGTGTGGTGGATGGGTGGGGCGACACCAATGGGCTTTACTAAATTCCATTATGGACTGTAACAGGAACGAATTGCCAACCTGCAATAGCTTGCCAATTTACACACACACACACACACACACACACACACACACACCACACACACACACAACACACACACACCACACACACACCACACACACACACACACAACACACACACACACACTTGTAATCCCACCACAGGCGTTTAGAGGAAAGGAGAGTATGAAAGAAATGATGATTATGTATATGATACAATAACACACACACACACACACACACACACACACACACACACACACATATATATATTTCGCATCCTAATATTGAATTGTATTATCCTTGACACTTGACACAATACATGCCAATAAAGCATTTTTGAATTAGAAATTGAGAGAGCCCCTTCTTCAGCAATCTGCACCATGAATAGTGGCAGACCTACAGGATGATGAGTAGGCTGGTATTCAGCAGAAAAGAAGAAAGAAAAGCCTCTCTTACACACACAACACACACACACACACACACACACACACACACACCCAACTCTGAGCCATCTGAAACATTATACCTCCTCATGCTCTCCCACTCCTAAAGCCATTTTGTCAGGTGGGGTTAGATGACAGACTAACCTAGTTTGACCTCGGCGTTCTCCGTCAGCAGGACGTTCTGTCCCTTGATGTCTCGGTGGATCACCTTGTGCTGATGGAGATGAGTCAGACCCTGCAGACAGCGACAGAGACACACAGTGAAGGAACACCACTGCAGCAATAAGCCCAAGTCATGAGAGATTGTTTTGTGTTAGTTGAAAAAAAATATCAGTAGAAAAAGTACAACTTCAACAATTACATTATAAAGGGCAGTTCCTGCAGTTTTCTACTGATTACTTTTTTTTTTTAGTGGTGTCTTTATTATTCAATTCAATGTTCAATTTCGTCAATTTAAGAATGTTGAAAATGATATCCTTTCATTAGTTTTAAATTCATCAAGCAATTTATTGTTGTATTTTAGCAGAATTCTGAAAGCAGCAGAAACGCAGAACTGAGTACACTCTGTTTATTTATCGCAAGCAATATCGGTTTTGGGATATTCAACAATGTCATCGCTCATCCCGTATATTCCTATATCGTCCTAGTCATGATTAAGACTATGGCTATTTATCTTATGATTTTTATTATTATGTAAAGCGATTATTTCCCAAAGGAAGTGGGACTAGCTGCTGCAGTTGCTCCTGTGTAGCTGACCCTGAACTCTGACCTCCCTGTGCACAATAAAAATCTTCCGCACATAGATAAACGTTTTTCTGTAGGTCTTTCAGTTTTCTTAAAAGTAGAAAATCTACCAACCAGCTATTTAATATCAACAAAGAATAAACGTTAAATGAAATTGGGATTTTAGGCACGTTGTCTCTAATCGATCCAATAGAATTTGGAAATGAAATGCATAGTTAAAAGGATTTTTGTCATATTGAATCCAAGCCAAATCGAACAATGTGTCCGGTATTTATGCTTTGATAATTTAATAATTCTTAGTTCAGAGAAGTTTCTTGTATTGACTGTAAAGCCACTGAAATACCAAGTACAGGAAGAAAACAAGAGAAATGACCGCTGGGAGAGTACAATTGTTCAAAGGGAAGACAGGAAAAGGACAGAAAAAGGTAAAGATTAAAAAGACAAAGGGGATGAAGACAGACAGAGACTAAATGTAAAAGGTACAGAGGCACAAAGCAAAAAACAAGACCAAATCACAGCAGGACGAGAGAAAGCAGAGAGCACGAAATAAGACGAGGGGGTTAAAAAAAAAGGAATAAAATGGATGAAAGGAAACCACTGTAGCCTCAGTTCAGAGCAGCACTGCGTATAACTGACTGGGCTTTAGCCCTCACAAAACGCACATCAACAGATAGTAGAGATAAGATGGGGGGAGGGGGGGAGGACGATTTCCCAAGAAGATTACATTTATTCCATCTAGTAAATATGACTCCAAAACACAGTTAACCCAAACAACACACAAACAACTGCTGATTGCTATCAAAGAACAGCGCACGTGTTACGTTAAATGAGATTTAAAGAATCCATTGCCTCATGATCTTCACTCATTATTTAGTAAAAGAATGATCTATTCAAAAGAAGTGTAAAAGTTTGACACCAGGGAATGAAGAATATCACTATCTGTAAGAAACGGCTTGATCCTGGGTCTATTCTATCTAAGTCTATTTTCCTATGTTGGATATGATACAACGATTTAAGTGCCCTGGTTCTAATTAACTGGAATAATGCTGTGTCAGAGGTAATTCTAGTAGTTTCCGATGGTTCTATCTGTTTTTCCTGAACTGCACAGCTAAATGTTGCCATCATTTCCATAATAAAAAATAAATAAAAAAATGAACTGATGCTTTTTTTTGTCAACCGCTATTATACATTATCACAGAGCTGGGTTATTTTGCCATACAGCTACCAGTCGCATGCTTTTAGGAGGAAAACGTCATCAAAGATCTGTCAACATTCACGCACAATTGTTGTTTCTTGGAGGACGGGTACAGGATTGAAACAATGACTCGGCAATACGGCCACTTACCCTGAGTATCTCTCGGCAGATGTAAGCGGTCCACTCCTCTTTCAGAGAGTTGCCTTTGGTGTTCTTGATCAAGTCCGTCACTGAGCCGGCTCCACAGAACTCCATGACCAGCTGAACACATACAAGGTTGGTTATTGATTGACTGTTCTGCAAAAGGAAGCAATCTGGTCTAGGACCTGTCATAAACAAGCCAGTAATCACAATTAAGCAACTTACAGAGGTGACCAGAAAGCTAGGAAATGATCTAAGTGGTTCATTTACCGCATGTGTGCACAGTAAATTCCTTTTTCTCCAAGTTGAAATGCAACAACAAAGACATACATGTCTCTTTTTTCCTTGTTACATTAGCAACCGATACTACAGTATATGCCAATATCAGAGCAGAGGTAGTATTGGCGTGAATGGCGTGAACTATTTGGGTGTTTATAGTTAGTTTTATTTATTTTTATCTTTTAAATTTCAATAGATATTGCTCAAAATCGACTAATTCTCACATCTTTACTGACCATTACTGTCCTCTTTGAAATCAGAGCTGCATTATTGATTTATCCGTCAATTATTTTCTCCAGTAATTGATTGTTTGCAACACTGTCTATTAAACACAAAACACTATGGAAATGCCTGTAAATAACACTGAAAATGTTTAAGAAGTCAGGGCAAAGCCATTAAAATGTCTTGTTTATCAAGGCAGTACAATACCCCCAAAAATATGAATTTTACGGTAATGTAACAGGAAAGGTAGCCACCGCTGGAACTGTCAAATCTTTGTGGCCATCTTGCATAAAAAAATAAATAAATAACTAACACGATTAAGCGCTCCCTGTCCCTCTACTAATCGACTAATTGTTGCAGCTCTATTAAAAAGTAAACTTCATTGTTCCAATGTAAAATATCTTAACTGAGATCAGTGATATCTTTATCACAAAAATGATCCGATATATCATTATTGGATTTCTATCATTCCCAACTATTGCTGTTGTTATCAGGCTCAAAAATCCAGTATCGGTCAGGCTCGTGTGTGCTGATGGTGTATGCACTTTTATAGACTGCTTCTGTGCACAGAAGAAAAAGTTCTTACTTCAACATGAAGCACATTAGAAATAAAATACACAGTACCCGTAATCACATTACTGTAATAGCATTACTAATACAGAGAGCGATACACATGAACAGACAGCCATGTTACAGACTCTCTCTCTCTTTCACTTCACAGAGAGCAGAGAGAACAGAAATGACTGCAATAACTGACTCAACGGGGTCACCACCAGATCACATGAATGAATCAAGTCCATCTCTTGACCCACACACAATGTGTCCATTCTATCCACCCCACCCCTCTCCTCTCTACATCCTTTGCTGCCTCATGTCTTCATGTCTCCTCTCCTATTATATTGTGTTGTGCTGTGCCTTGTAATGCCGCACAGTGCCCTGCTATGCCATGAACTACTACAAAGAACTACTACAAACTACTATTTTTTGTGACCGTTATTGCCACTCTTCATTTTAACCCCAACTGGTCGCCGGCTTGCTCTGGAGGAAACTACTAGAACTGTTGGGTTCTTGTAAATTCTGGAATGTGGTCTAGACCTACTCTATCTGTAAAGTGTCTCGAGATAACACTTGTTATGAATTGATACTATAAATAAAATTGAATTGTTCTATTTCAAGTAGATTTGATTCAAGGACGTACAATATGTATATACTTTTTTGAGGAGTTTTAATCTCCTGCCTCATCAGAACCATGATCAGAGGAGAATACTCACTCATCTCCCAGCCGAAAAAGGAGAGTAAGAACCTAATAAAGTATACTCTTAAATGTCGTGATAACTTGTATTAAGGTTAAAGTTAGAAAAGTGATAACATTCCCCCTGATTACATTTTCCTCTCCTCTCCTTTCCTTTCCTTTCCTTTCCTTTCCTCTCCTTTCCTCACATCCGAGCAAATTTTGCAAGAACAATTTTAGCTGATCAGTTCTGACCCTGCTTCAAGCTCCTCTCATCATCACTCTGGATTACATGCCGAGAGGAAGTTGGCAAGTAATGGCTAACCTCACTCCTCCAGGCTGTGCATGCATACTCAGACACGCAGAGACAAAAGAAACACATTGATATATGCAGAAACATAAGGGGACACATGTCGATGCATGCAAATATACAGATTAAGCACATACATTGTGTTGTGTGTGTGTGAGAAATATATAAAAAAAGGATCTGAATAATTGTGTGGCTGGCTGTTAATAAATCTTGTGTTAACGCGATCTAATGGAGCGCTCTCCTCTCAGCATTGATCACACAACAATGGGAGGACACACACACACACACACACGTACACACACAAATATACATCAATACACATCAATACACAGGGAAACAGGCAGCTGTTGAGTCAGGAGGAATTATTCAGGCAGTTGATCTACAGTGGCCGCTGTGTAAATGCATGTGTGTTTATGTGTGTGTGTGTGTGTGTGTGTGGTGTTCCCATTGTTGTGTGACTAATGCTAAAGGACCAGAGAAGAGAGAACTCCCTTAGATTGCGTTAACACATGATTCATTAACAAGCCGCACACACCACACACACACACACACACACACACACACACACACACACACACACACACGTTAAATATATATACATATTCCAATGCACACTAACCCGCAGTCACTGCCTGCATGAACAAACAACACACTTACTTCTTTCACATAAATGTAACAGTGAAAAATGGAAAGTCCCTTCTCTCCGTTCTGCTCTGTGGCTTTCTGCGAGACTATAGCCGTATTCTCTTCACTCCATTTCATACACACAAATGCATAGCATTGCAAAATTGCACAAACACACACAGATGATGGCGTACCCATAGCTGGTCATCTATGCCAGGGGGGTTTTTCTTGACGAAAGCTCCATAGTAGGTGGCGATGTTCCGATGGTGACTGTACTTCTTCAGCATGTTAATTTCCGCTTTAATCTCCTCTTCCTCATCCTGGCACACAGAACAAGAAAAATATCAACAGGCATTAAACCAGGACCTCGATTTGTGACCCCTCCTACATATTATTTGGATGGTTATAAAGCAAAGGAACTGAAGTTCTTAAAAGGTCCCATGGCATTAAAATTTTACTTCTTGAGGTTTTTTAACATTAATATGAGTTCCCCCAACCTGCCTATTGTCCCCCAGTGGCTAGAAATGGCGATAGGTGTAGACCGAGCCCTGGATATCCTGCTCTGCCTTTGACAAAATGAAAGCTCAGATGGGCCGATTTGGAATCATGCTCCTTATGAGGTCATAAGGGGCAAGGTAACCTCCCCTTTATCTTCTTGGCCCGCCAATGAGAGAGAAACATCATGGATTTCAAACAAGCAAAGTGGCTGTTGGTCAAGCTCCTCAAAGGCTGCAAACTATATAGTGGCACGTCCTAAGGAAAGCTCATTGTGGGACTGGCTCTAATTCTAATGTAATTCTGCACGAGAGCTGAATTTTGGGACAGAGACTTCAGATATGGTATTAGGGGACCACTAAGGTCTATATAAAAGCATCCAAAGAGCACCATGTCATGGGACCTTTAATGGATTTGGATTAAGGATCCATGTACATTCTGAAAAAGTTATTGTTGCAAAGCACACAGCTGGGCGCTAAATTATCCACAAGGAGCATTACTTTTTAATAACTTTCATTTTAGGGGGTTGCTGACACATAGCCAAAAGCAGTTGTTGCGGTGGCAGTTGGTTACTTAAAAATGTAATTCCTCATTCGTTATGCACAATGTCAAAAAATGATGCCTTAATTACTTCAATTTAGTGTTCGTTAGCCGTGAAAACAAAAACACTTAGTTAGTAAGCTGATTCTGTACGGTAGCGGCTCATTAAGTTAGCAATTTTGTGTTTGCCAGTCATTTAATTGTCAACCACCAATTAATACAGTCATTTCTTTTTATTGTATTTAAGCAGATTTATCCACACACAGTCATTCATACACAGATTTATTTGTTTATTCATTGTACACACAGTACTTCTGTTTCTCTGGTTATTTGCTCATTCATTCATTCATTCCTTCCTTCCTTCATTCATTCATTCATTCATGACACCTTCATAATGTTTATTTCCTTATTCAGTCATTCATGCTCCCATTCATTCATCAGTTCCTGTGCTGCTTCATTCCTGCAGTCCTCCATTGTTTTGCTGGCAGGGACACATCGGGTGAGAGGATCTCTAAATATAACTGAGATTCCCTCATGCTTAACAGACACGCCTGAGACCACACTGCTGTCCTAATGCATCCAGCTAATATTACCATGGCAATAGGCCTGTCCTCATTTCCTCACCGCCACATCACGTGCACTCACACGCCAGCACTGACTCATCGCTCATGATTAGATGACATGGTCGATGGTGGTATACTCACTTGAGATGATTTTTACTGCGCGTGTGTGTGCAAATGTAGCGAGTGCATGCGTGTAGGTGTGTGTCTCTTACCCCGGTGACATCCATGACCTTAATGGCTGCCAGCTGCCCTGTCTTAACATGGCGACCCTGGCGAAAGAGGGAGAGAAGAGGGACAGTCAGAGACAAAAAAAGATGGAGCAAAGAGGAAGGTTATGAAGAAGAAAGGATAGAGGTAAAATGTCAATGTCCATTAAACAATTTCAACAGGACAATGCAGTACATTTATTTATGTATATATCATTTTTTAAAGACACAATAAAAACAAAAGTGTTACCCCACCAACAAAATACTGGATTGTAAACTGTTATTTTTCCCCAAACGGATTGTCAGGTCTTTGAATACAACATCTAACAACCGACAATAACTAAGTTACTAATATTTTCTGATGCTGCCAAATCCCCTTGGTTAAAAAGTATTAAAGTATTTCCCTAAAACATCCAATATTCATGGCTGGATATTGAAAGCAACAATCAAAGTTAAATAAAAAAACAAAAACAAAAAAAACCTCAAGTAATCTGCTTCTTTAGGACAACATGAGCAAAGGCCTCCACAACTCTCATCATAGTTTGATTCAAATATTGCAAAATCCTTATTGGTTAATACAACCTTGTGACATCACCTTTTTCCATCTTTTCTAACTTCATGAAAGTTTCCTTTACAAATTCTTAGAGCTGACTCAGATTGAGCATTGTTTGTTAACAGGAAATATCTTCAGCTACCAAACATTAAGGATAGATCTAAACCATTCAATTACCTGGATACACTTTACGCGGTTAAAACATAATGGATTGTTGTCAGCAGAGAGCAAGAAGAAAAATATGGAGTCACTGACCAGATTCAAGGAAGTGACAGCACTCGAAACTAGACTGTATGTTCAAAATGATATGTCACTGCGATTTGACCTGTAGCTGCAGCATCAGTCCAAGCCAGTGTAACAGTGAGAATCAGACATTGTAGTGAAAAACACAGTTGACAGTGTCTCAGATAGATGTACAAGATGAAGAAACGACCAGAAAAAGACAAATACCAATCCACCAACTTGTATCGAGGCTAGGCAGGTGCCTGGGGGGAGCTAGGAGGCGAGAAACCGGGAGATTGGAAGCTGAGGGGCGAATGGAAGACCCGATTGGTTAGTTTGCAACAGAGCATCTGTGCCTGTGATTAGCTAATGAAGCTAACCGGGATAGAGACGCTAACACCACTGACGGCTATTATTTCCACCTGTCTGGAATCAACGGATTAGCATGTTACCGTCTGAGCAGAACGGCTTAGCAGCAGCAGCAGCACCACAAACAAACAAATACACACACACACACGCACACGCACACACACACACACACACACGCACACACGCACACACGCACACACATAACCAACAAGGGCAGGACTGTTTTCCTGGAGGAATTGTTACAGTATAAGGAAGATGGCATTAAGGGTCTGGCTCTAAAACACCTCCTAAGAACTTTAATCAAAGGCCATTCTGCAGCCAAAACCAAAGCTAGGAATGTGACAATAAGAACAAGAAGTATTGTTGCAGAAAAGTCTGCGGTTTTATTGCTTTACAGTTCATTTGCTGGACAGTCTCTGCACCCTGCCACTGGCCATTAGTCATTCTCACTGCTTCACGGTTTTGTTTTGACGGATCAATTGTACCCACAGAATCTCCAAAACTCACTTTACTTGATGAATAGCTTGTGAGTCAAAGCTTATTCAATACAAACAGTTATTAACAGCGACATAATGTAGGCAGCTATATTCGTTACTTGTTCATTTACACTCTTACAAAGTAGCAAAACTGGTCAGTGGTCAACATAATGATATGATCATATCTCTATTAACGACAACAACGGGGTGTTTTTGCTCACAAGGTCTCGTAGTGGGGTGGAATTTCAAATTAAAGACAAGAAAAAAAACAATATTACAGGTACATTAACTTAACATTTTGCAAACTGCTTCACCTGCATACCATGCTTCAAAAGTCACCACAATTCGTTTTAATTTGAGGAAAAAATCCTGTTGGCAGAGCAGTAAGTAAAGAGAAAACTCTACACCCGTACATTGTCTGGGTTCTCACAAGATGACTGGCAATATGTTAACATCTGCCGAGGTCCCTGACTGAGGGGAATTTAAAGCCATGAGTTAAATTTCTCATTTAAAAGCTCATCTTGAATTAATAAAAAAAACCTTTTTGATTTATTGCCAAATGAAAGTTAGGGATTTAACATGATAATTCATTGTGTCAAAATCCAGTACTGCACAATGCAAATTAACGCACACAGACACAGACACACACACTGCATACACGTATATGCACACACACACACACACACACACACACACACACACACACACACACACACACACACACACACACACACACACACACACACACACACACACACACACACACACACACACACCATGTGCACGCTTCTGTGAGAGTAAAAGAGCTGGAAAGATTGAACAGGGATTTCTCATTAGGATCAGACTGCCCCAATTCCACAAGCACAAGGACTGGCTTTGTTGGACACTAACAAAGGAATTACAGCCACTTACAAATCAAAAACTCTCACACACACACACACACACACACACACACACACACACACACACACACACATACATCTCTCTTTTTTCTTACTACTCGCACAGACAGAAGAACTCATGTGAACACCCACACATGTACACACAGAGCCATTGCGAGGGAAGGAGAGAGAATATGTCCAATATATATTGGACATGGACATCAGCCGAGCTGGATAAAGATTCATTACTCTGAGCCACCTGATATCACCCCCCCACCACCCCACACACACACACATCTCTCCTTCCTTCTTAGAGCAGTATTGTCATCCAGCCTTATTAAATGACCAAGTGTGAAAGCAGCATCAGAAAGGAATTAGCACTGTCTCTTTATCGTCATCTCTCTCTTTGTCTTTGTCCTCGCTCTGTTCATGTATTTGCAAATTCAACGAAGGAGATGGGGGTGGGTCTTTGGTTATATGAATGTGAAGTTAGTTTCTAAAGCAGTTAACAGGATCATGTGTGTAACAATGATATCAAAACAAATCAGGAAGACAAATGATAAAATCATTAGTGCTGAAACTACTTAATTAAAAGTCATTTGTCAAGCTAAATTGCCAAATATTTGCTGATTTCCGCAGCTCTAATGTGAGGATTTGTCTGTTTTATATCATTACAAATTGAATTAATTTGGGTTTTGGACAGTTGGTTGCACAAAACAAGCAATTTGAAGACATTATCTACATCTCTGGGAACTTGTGAGGGGCATATTACACTGATCGTTGTTGTAGTTTGACATTTTGGGAAAATATACTTACTTGCTTAGAGTTTGATGAGAAGAACAAAGCCACTCCCATGTCTGTGTGTTAAGTATGGAGATGGAGCCAGGAGGCAATACTGCCTAGCTTAGCATAAAGACTTGAATCAGGGGGGAAAGAGCTAGTTCAGGAATATGCCTGTATGCATCGGTAAAGGTCAATGATTGACACAAACACCTCGGTCCAGCACACCTGTGGTTCCTTAAAGGTCCCATGGCATGAGGATTTCACTTTATGAGGTTTTTTAACATTAATATGAGTTCCCGCAGCCTGCCTATGGTCCCACAGTGGCTAGAAAGGGTGATAGATGTAGACTAAGACCTGGGTATCCTGCTCTGCCTTTGAGAAAATAAAAGCTCAGATGGGCCGATGTGGAATTCCTCACCAAGGCTGAATTTTGGGAATGAGACTTCAGATACAGTATTAGCGGACCACTAAGGCCTATATAAAGGAGACTTCAGATACAGTATTAGGAGACCACTAAGGTCTATATAAAAGAGACTTCAGATACAGTATTAGGGGACCACTAAGGTCTATGTAAAAGAGACTTCAGATACAGTATTAGGAGACCACTAAGGTCTATGTAAAAGAGACTTCAGATACAGTATTAGGGGACCACTAAGGTCTATATAAAAGAGACTTCAGATACAGTATTAGTGGACCACTAAGGCTTTTAAAAAAACATCCAAAAAGCAGCATGTCATGGGACTTTTAAGAATCTCATAGTGACAACAAGACTCAATGTTGGCGGTTATTTGTCAAGAAATAGTAACATGTAAATACTGATTTTTTACATGTTTATTTGAGTACAGATTAAAAAGGCCATACAGGCATGGCTTAGCTAGTAGTTATGCTATGCTAAGCTAACTGCCCCCTGACTTAAGACATAAGAATGATGTCAACTTCTCATCATAAATGTTTGCTGCAACCTTGTGAATGACGAAAAATGGAAAAAGAGAAGATGCCACACATTATTAAAATCATTTTGTCATCTTCCTTCTCTCTTCATTTCTCTCCTAAAAGATGGCCCACCCCTCTCCCTGATCCATCCCATTCAGATTGAGGAGCTTTGAGCCTCACAGGCCTGTTCATCCCTTCCTCCACTCGTTTGTTGACTGCTTTGCCTCTCTGACCTAGATCTGCATTCTCTCTCTCTCTCTCTCTCTCACACACTTTCTCTCTCTCTCTCTCACTCTGCCTTTCTCTCTTATCCCACTGATTCCCTCTCTCATTATCTAACCCTCTTAAGTTCTCACAATCTCCTCTTCATGCCTCTCATTATTTCTGCCCTCCTCCCTATTGAAGGCTTGCCTACTTTTCCCCGTTGCTTGTATTTTCTGTCTTCTCCTCTCTTGTGCCTCACAGCTGAGACCAGCAGCCTGTGAAGAGCGGGTCCTACGTGAACATGACTGAGCTGAACGCTAATGCCAACGAAAAAGTGTTCAGCGTTTGAGCTCGACAAGCAAATATGACACAAACAGAGGACTCCCTGCAAACCTTTCATTTCGCTTCTGCTAATGCATCTAGCGCCTTCTGCAAACCACAAAGCACTGACACCGAGTGTCTCCGCGAAGCAAAACACACACACACACACACACACACACACACACACACACACACAACACACACACCCACACACCACACACACACACACACACACACACACACACACACACACACACACACACACACACACACACACACACACACACACACACACACACACACACACACACACACACACACACACACACACACACACACACACACACCAAATACTTCCTATCAAATGCATGCAGTGCATTAACTTCAATCATCACAGAGACATTTCAAATTGGGAGGTCTAGGAAAATTATCTTCATGTGTCCAATCCACAATTATTTCCCTCTTTAATCCTGTAAAAGTATTTTGACCATATTATAGCAAAACAACCGTCACACAGACACACACACAGAGACACAGAGACACACACAGCTGTAACACTGCCAGGCCAGGTGTGTTTGAGCGATAACAGACCAATTTGACTATGTTTGTTCCGCTTGAATGGCCGCGCTGTGATAGAGACCGCCAACTGTTACCGAACTGATCTCCAATCAGCCTTCAGGCGGCCGCATCATGGAGGAGTCATTGCTTGGCATCCTCCCTGCAGGTCAGTGTATGGAAATGGAGTGTAGGTCTTTCTCTGATGTTCCCCCCAACAAACTATGATGGGATTTCAGAAACCAGGATCATTTAGACTCATTTAGTTAAGAATATCTGCTCTACATGTGCATGTGTAATAGTTATTGTTTCACCCTCTTAAATAATTTACAAAAAAGTTAATAGACTGTAGACTCCACTTTCTTCATTTATTGTGTGTGATGTTTCAAAGTCCACAGATTTGAAATAATTCAGAGGCAACAAGGCTTCCATTTACTCCCAGCCTCTTGTGATGATCGGTCCAAAGGAGACTTGTTGATTACAGGCCAAAACACAAAAAGAGGACACAATATCTCAAACACCTGCAATTAAACTAAACAACCTTGCAATACATTTGTTTAAATGTCAAATTATTGTAGTTTTACTTTATCTACTTTTTTTTCTATTCATTTGACGTGGGCTGAAAACAACGATTAGTTTTATGGAGTGATCATTTAGTAAATACAATATCAGAAAATAATGACAAAGTGATTTCATCAAAGTGCTTGTTTTCTCAGATTGACACCCAGAAAGCCAAATATATGACATTTATGATCACATAAGCCAAGGAAAAGCAGCAACTCCCCACAATTGAGAGGCTGGAACTTGTAAATAGTTGGCATTGTAATTCAGAAAGGACTTAAATGACTCATCAAAAATAGTCTCTATAAAATGTCCCAAACAACTGTATAATGCTACTTGCAAGCATCAGAAAGGTGCTTGTTTGGGCAAACTACCTTCCAAAACCAAAATCAATGCATCACTTATCAAAATGGCTGGGGATATATTTTCTGTCAAACAACTTATCTTTTCACGGCTAGTAGGAATACTCAAGTGTAGATACAAATATAATGTACAGCACTCAGACTGCAACCAAATACACACTAATCGCATTTAATCAAGAACATTTCAGCATGTTACAATTCCCCAAACTTGGAGCTGTCGCCTGTTGAAGAGTAATACAGCTGTAATATAGATAACTACTCATCATGCAGTCAATATAAGTTCACACTGTAATGAAATCTAGAGATTCTAGGTCCAATATTACGATGCTTATTCATCTCTCATCTCATTTGTCACCTTCCTTGTGCACCACGACGGAGGCGTCAAACTGACACATAGTATGCCTATTCCAGTAATTATCATCAACACATAATTATGATTAATTGCACCTGCCAAGTTAAAGCTAAAAAAAAAAACGTCAGTGAAGCACTTGGTACACAGGTACCGCGAAGGAGGTGTGTATATGTGTGTGTTTTAGAATGAAGAAGATGGGGTTGTGTGTGCAAGGATTGTCTTTTACTGCTGAGACACACAAACACACATACAGACACACACACACTGCAGAGGGAAGCATCTCTTTATCAATCTCAGCTTGCAGCCTCGGTAAGGCGAGACCAACTCGCTTGCCACTGCCTTAATACTACCTGCCAGTCGATATCCTGACACCCAAAGCTTCTGTGTGTGCGTATTTTGCGCGTAAACGAGAAAGAAATGCTTCTACAGCGTGTGTGTATTTTGTTTGTTTGCGTGCACGTCCGTGCCCTTGCCAAGTCTATTACACAGACCCCCCCCCCACGCCCCCTCGGACACATTTACTATGCAGGACACTTCCTGTTGTAGCCTAGCAACAGTCTTGGCTGGCTAGAGTACAGTAGGCACGACACTTACAAAAAGTACACGGTTACACATTCAAAGAGCAGGACAAGACAGGGAATAAGACACTATTATCCTGATGTGGGAGAATTGTTAGAAGAAGAGATTGGGTGAGGAAAGGAGGGGGAGAGGGAGAGGCAGAGAGGAGGGAGAAGTGATTGAGAAGTGAGGGCGGGGATGAGCAGAAGAGTAGTTCAGTGAGGGAGCTGGATTTCACAGTGCATCTGTCCTCAGTGTGTGCTCACTGTGTGGCCAAGCTGCAAGGTCAGAGGAAACCATCCACATTTTTACTTTAAATGGCCAGGTGAATGAGCTTTCTAATTTAAAAATAGATTTAAGACGGTCCTTTACATGACCCAGGTGTTAAACACCTACACCAGTGGTTCTGCACGTTTAAGCCCTAGTCTTAACCTATATTAATCTATATTTTGCGAGATAGTGGCCACAAAAGTACATAAAAAAATCTAATTTGTCTGCATCAGTTTAAAAAAAATCAATTTTCAAATACTATTAATGTTGTAATAGTGTTGTGCAACCATCCATCTTTATATGTCCCTTGCATGTACAGGAAGATCACACACACACACACACACACACACACACACACACACACACACACACACACACACACACACACACACACACACGATCGTGTTGCCAACTCTTTTTAAAAAGGAAATGGGTCACACCATAATCCTAATCTGTGTCGTTATGGTAATCCATGTAAACAAACACAGACACACAAACATTAGACAACAAGTGACTGAATGCCATCTAAGATTGCTTTCCTGGCTTGGGGCCTGTCGGCATAGTAACAGTATCATAGGGGAAAAGTGGGCTATGGGATTTGATGTGTCCCTGGGCTATCAATCTATAATTATTTCTGTCTGTCACTTTCTGACAGACAGGTCCTACAACATGATTGCTCGCTCACACACACACACACACACACACACACACACACACACACACACACACACACACACACACACACACACATCACACATCACACATCACACGTGTGTAGTTCCGTTGCGTTAGGGTTGAAGGATTTCAGACAACCAGTGTTTCAGTCTGTACCCTCGTATCAACACCCACTAGTTCTAGTCGGTAGGCTTCCAATCCCAGCATGCCCAGCAGTAGCCGGAGTTGCGATGCAGAATTGAAGCTTCTTTCGGGTAACGAACGATACAAACAGAGTTCTGCCTGAAGGAGCCCAAAGAAATAGGAGGGCAATACTTCCAGACACACCTCATTGCAGTTAAAACACCTGCATTCATTCCACTCTGGCTCACGCACACACACACACACGCGCGCACACGCACACACACACACACACACACACACACACACACACACACACACACACGAGTGTGAGTGCACACGCGAGCGCACACGCTGTTGTGAAACCAGTGAGGCAGTAAATAAAAGTGACAAAGGCCTCCATTCCAATCTACTACTGCACTGCCCAGAAAATATAGAAGCACCCCGAGGCTGCTCTCACACATGAGAAAGCAAGAGAGAAGAGAGACTGATTGAGACAGGAAGAGCTTTAAAAGGCACAAAGATATAACAAGAGCCGGTAAGGAGAATGGAAACGAATACAAGCAGAGTGTTTGTGGGAGAAGAAGGTAGTAAAGAAAGGGAGGTGGAGATGATGAAAGAAGAAAAAAAGAGAATGAGAGGAAGAGAGATGTGAGCAATGATCTGTAGAATAGTCCAAAGGGGATTTATTGACAGGTGAGGGGGGGTTGCAGGAAGGAGATGGAGAAATTTTGTGACAGGCAGCCAGCGATTGTTGATTCCACTCTGAATGACCCGCTGTTATCTGCTAAAGCCTATTGAAACAATAATCTATCAACAGTCTGAAATATAGCCGTTCATTAACCTGCTCGCTCACAGTACAACAAGCTCATTAACAAGCCAGTGGACACAAAAACACAAAATAATCTGGGGTCAGGGAAAGGATTTGGCACAGTGGTAATACAAATGCAGGCACAAAAACAGTTTAAATAAGAGAAGCAGACGTCTGCAAACACACACCAAACACATCCTCCTAGCTAAACGACAGGATAGGCTGATTGAAAATTACCCCCCAAACGGCATATATTAGCATTCTATTGACTGTTGCACTTAAACAGGTTGCTGTAACACGTGACCACAGGGAAAATGTTAATCATGTGACCAGTTAAAGGTGCTGGAGCTAGGATTGTGAAGATCCAGGATTTAGCCAAAGAATTTGAACATCGACAACTTCTCAGTCCCTCCCCGTCTTTGTGCTTAAGCCCAAACGGTCTCCTAAGCCCCTCCGCCCACGAGGGAGAGTGAATGCGTGTGCCTGAGCAGTGATTGACACGCAGTCAGACACCCTTCCCTGGCCCTGATTGTTGGATAATAACAGGGAGATGTGGATTTTTGAAAATTGCACTACAGGGTGTAGGTGTTGCCAGAGGAGCCAGATTTTTTTTGAAATGACATGCTTCATGTAGTAATTCTTGAGTCAATCTGCTAAAATGAGATTTTGTGTGTGTGTGTGTGTGTGTGTGTGTGAGCGTGAGCGAGAGTGGAATGAATGCAGGTGTTTTAACTGCAATTCCGTCACTAACTAAATCTTTATTTCCAAAAAAGATCATGATGTTTGACCCATCTAGCACCTTAACCTGCCTCCTTATGCAAAATGTTATACTACTACTGAACTACTACTGTGTACTTTGTCACCTCGCTTCCTTGTTTGCTCTAACAGTATTTAAAACAGACGGGATGGGTCACTACCTAACAGGAAATGTAATTATGAGTGGTTATGAGTAGCTTGCACAATCGACCTGTACAGCTGATTTCGGGTGTGCAGCACGCACACACACACACACACACACACACACACACACACACACACACACACACACCACACACACCACCACCACACACTACACATACACATACACATAACATACACATACACATACACTACACATACACATCACATACAACACACACACCACACCACACACACACACCACACACACACACCACACACACACACATTTGATCACAAGCAACAGAAGCACTCTGACACTCCCTATGGTGGTGTGATGGTGCTTGAAACAAAGAACAGGCCGCATACACAAAAGCTGAGTAAGTCCATCGTCAAATGACAAGAAAAATGATGATCTTATGATATATGATGTATAAAGATGGCTGTGGGCCTGTGTTGGTGCATTTGCATATGTCTAACATTGGGAAACAGTAAAAGCTTGTCCCATCGTATACACTCCTCCGATGTATGAATAAATCACTCGTAACAGGATAACCACTCGCCATTTGTGTATGTGTGTGAGTGTGTGTGTGTGTGTGTGTGTGTGTGTGTGTGTGTGTGTGTGTGTGTTTGTGTCCCAAGATTATTTATGGCAGGCATCTGAGGCTGATCCAGATTAACTTTAATACATATAAACAGATGAACTGTATACTAACGTGGCTTTTTCAGTTTGATGTTGTCAACATCCTTGTTGTCCTTGTTGTTGTTGAAGCCGGTTGACCGTCCAAAGTTGTTAACACTATCCATCACAAGAGACTTTCCACAAACTAACATATTACCTCATTGATTCTCTAGCTCATTATACAGTACTCACTAATGCACTTACTAATTCATTCTTTTAGCCACTAACCTCCCCCCTCACACACTATCTCTCACTTCAACAGCCTAAACGTTGTCAAAGTCACACACACACACACACACCACACACACACACACACACACACACACACCACACCACACACACACACACCCACACACACACCACCACCACACACACACACACAACACACACACACACCACACACACACACACACACACACACACACAACCACACACACAAACACACCCACACACCACACAACACCCACACACACACACACACACACACACACCACACACACACACACACACACACCTGACATGAAAGAGCAAGAGAGTTGGCAGTGTGCACAAGTGAGGAACACTACAGAGGCGAGAGAAAGGAGAGAGGGTTGCAGAAGAGGCAAAGTGCAGTTCAGCACATCAGTATCACGCTTCGCGGCTCTGAGGTCAAACGAACAGCCGAGTCTGATTTACGCACGGACTGGAGGTTGATAGGGGGGGGGAAAGGAAGAGAAAGAAAAAAAAACAAAAAAAAAAACAGCTGAGCAAAGATGAACAAAACATGAATAAAAGAAACCAAGCTCAGATGAAAGCGAGCAGTGATGGAAAATTTAAGTGTGGAGCTAAATGTTGTGAATAATAGAGAGAGCCAGAGCTAGTACAGGTTATTGACGTTACTATTGATGAGCAGTAATTCACACTGTGGGGAAACAAACCTTGGTTAAATAGCTCTTTACAAAGCAAAGTATCAATTAAAGAGTAGGGGATTTGACTGGAAAACATTCGGGGGAGAGAGAGAGAATGAGAATGAAAAAGACAAACGAAGAGAGAACGAGATTGCTATTGACATCAGGCATGGCTAATTGACCCTGGACTGGGTGGCGGGAGTGCATTGTGGGTAAGTGGGGCGTGTGGCCTTGGGGAAGAAAGAGAGAGAGAGAGGATGTAGGCTGAAGAACACACTGCCAGGTGCAGGTGTTGTGTGTGTGTGTGTTGTGTTTGTGTGTGTGTGTGTGTGTGTGTGTGTGTGTGTGTGTGTGTGGTGCGCGCGCGGGCCATAGTGGTGTGTGTGTTGTGTGTGTGTGTGTATGTAGCTGCATGTGGTGTAACGAGCACATCTGCTGTTCCCACGGTAACAAGCAACATCCACCTCGGTCATGGTTCAAGTTTGTTCATAAGGGCTCATGAGATTGGAGTGTGTGCGGTGTTGTGTGTGTGTTGTGTTTGGCGCGTGTGTGTGTGTGTGTGTGTGTGTGTGTGTGTGTGTGTGTGTGTGTCAGTGTGTGAAAGACAAACAAAAATACAGCAATAGAAAAAGGCAATGACATGGTGTTAAATTGTAAACAACTGCAACAGTGCCCCTACACCTGCACCAGGGACAAGTACTGTATATGGCAACACACCTACTATATGCCCTTATTGTACACACTGATAAACACAAACCATACCCTATAGCCTGCAGACACTCCCAGCTGACAGCACCCCCATTAGCACTAATGCTACCATGTAGTACTCCATTCTTCATTCATTTACATTATCACACCAACTGCAGTATACGGATAAAGCATGCACCACTAGCCTCTAGGTTTCCTAGGAGAGGCTGGGAATGAGTAATGTACTCCCGTTGTGCAGAACGTACCACGGTTGTTGCTGCCAACGGTGAAACTAAGCGACTGAAATAACTGCATTCTCAGGAATGTTTCAATATTGAGTAACAGTGACTGTGTCTGGGCTCAGTCATTCATGACACCATTTACAATAATATCATGGTCAAAAATAATACAAACAACTTTCATATGTCTCTAAGCAATTATTAAAGAAAAATACATTAAAAAAACATGGTTGTGACTTCAGTACCTAAATCCAAACTTTATATTTACTTTATTACGGTTGTAGAGAGGTGCTGATTCAACTGTATGGTCCTTTTGGAGGCTGCAGTTTCTGATGCTGTTGAACTGTATTGCTTTATACCAACAGGTGTTTCTGTTATTTTGCCCTTCCCCATTTCTATTAAATGAGGGTAGATTAAATAACAGAAACACTTCTCTGTTTAAAAGTAATAAAAGTTTAACAGCACCACAAACTACATCCTCCAAAATGACCATACAGTTGAATCAACACAGTTAGTAACAACACATTATATCACTGCAGGACTGTATCAGACTGCATTAGTTTGAGCTAGCTAGTTGTACCTAATGAAATGGCAACCGAGTGTATTCTACCAACATGGTTGATTTCCAGCTGTGCCAGTGGAGCTGTGCAAAGGTTAGCAGGGTTCCTACTGTACTAACTATAACTATTATAGTTAAACTGTAATAAAATAATATGGGTCATGTACTAGTGCCCGACCGATGTATATAAAAATATTCATTACTCAGATAAATATAAAATAAAGATAAATGGACATTAAAAAAATAAAAACGGACTGTCAACCATGTTATGAGCGTTGGCGTTGCACAGTTTGTCCACCAGGGGGCGCTCTCCAACGTCTCTGTTGGCAACACTGATTATTTTGTTTTTCTGTTAATGTGACTTTAAGTTTCATATCTTAAGTTTATAGTTTTATACATTTTATTTATCAGAACTTAAATATATTTTGATGTCCCTCTGTTCTTTTGTGACAATAAAAAAAATGATCATATTATTTTAGTGAGAACTCATAAATAACTAATGTTAGGGAAATCTGTTTTGTAACTCGTTTCTGGATTATTTTTTTTAAACATACAGAATATCGGTCGATATATATCGGCATATCAGATTTTTAAATAACCAAATATTCGTATCGTATCGGCCTTAAAAGGCCTTTATCGGTCGGGCTCTATTATGCACAGAAGAAGAAAGAATACTATACAAAATGTTATGCCATACACTGATTTGTGAAGTTACCATTTTAGTGTTATCAAGGACTACTTTCCCAGAGATGCACACTGTATATGCGGCTTGTTTGATCTCCTCTCCTGCTGAGAAACACTAGCTGGAGGAGTTAGGAACATCAAACAAAGAAGAATAAATGACGTCACTCTATCGTCCATGCTTTGCGGAGTCTCTTATGCCAGGCTTTCACACTTCATGCTGCTTCTCTGAGGTGTGTGTGTGTGTGTGTGTGTG
>NC_045752.1:3551456-3558972 GCF_008692095.1 Etheostoma spectabile
ATTCGTTTCAGCTCTACGGTTTTATTGTCTAGTTTCCACCTATGAAGGGCAATAGCTCTTTCATGAGCTTTGTGGGCCAATAGTTATAGCACCTACAGAAAACTTTCAGAACAACTATTAACACACAAACAGGCAAATATTGAAAAACTTTGAGCTTAAAAAGATCACTAAACATCTATTGCACGCATCCAAACTGTATAGATCTACACAAAAACTGCGAAACTGCCCGTGATCTGTCAACCAACAGCAGTGACAGGATTCATTTATATATAGACTCCATTGAGTGTTATTCACCATGCAACACCAAATCACAAAGCAGTGTGGATCAGCTGTACGGGCTCCGGACCCAACAGGCCGGTGCTGTTGCCATAGGCACTCTGTGGCCTGGTAATGTATGGTAAAAGACTGGGTGAATGTCGGCCAGTAAATGAGTCGTGACTTTCACCAAAACAGCAGAGTCAGCAATACATGGACACACATAACTCTCCTATTCCCAGTTCCTTTTGTGTTTTTCCCCTCCCTTCTGAAACACACACACACATACACAAGGATGTCAGATTATTCCCAGAAGCGTAGAGAAGCATGTCCCACCTCCGCCTGACCGTCACCATCTAACCTTGACTCTCTGTCCCATTAGACACACACTCTCACACAAATAAAATGCATGCACCTACAGGGCCCTTCACACGTCCATACCTTCACGTATTTGAACAAACACATTTTTCAGCTAGAGGTAACAAAGTGTCATAGGCTGGTCCTGCACAAGCGGCAGGATAAAGCAGCGGGATCAGGGAAAGGAAGCGAGGACCAGAGAACAACGAGCCATCATGGAGGGAAGAGGAAGTTCAGACGGTGACATGGACCGAGAGATAGTGATGAAACGACAGCGGGAAACAGCTGAGTCCAGCTGACGGCTGAAACCTCAAACCACAGTGATGTCACAACGTCAGACCAACTGAGCACAAGCACTTCCCCCTAAGATACCTCATCTAGAAGGGAAGATATATAAGAAACCCTTGCACAGGTATAGAGAGCAACGCAAATACAGCAGGGAAGAGAGAAAAGTGAAGAAAAAAGGAGAAAGGGAAATTCTCCTGAAAGCACTTTAATGTGCCCCAGTTTCTCCTCCTCCTCTCTGCATTCGCATCTCTTTTACATTCGCTCCATTTCTCTCGAGCATGTGCGCAGCTTTTATCTCTCGTCTTTTCTGTTTCCTTCAGTCACAGTGCACATTTCTCCTCTTTATTCCATATAGGCGACTTGCAAAAGATGAACAAAGGCTTTTAAGAAGGAGGAGCGTGCTATCACAAAGACAGATCAAATGTGTATCAAAGTCTGTGTGTCTCTTACCTTGTACACCTGCCCATAGGTGCCATTTCCCACCAGCTCAACCAGCTCAAAGATGCCGGCGGGATCCTGGAACGACAAAGCAAACACAGTGGGATCATTAGGATGAATGAGACTAATAGAAGCGTTAGCGTTTTCAATGCAACAAGATACACTGTGTGTGGATCCGATTTATTACAGCAATCATATGGGACGACATGGCCAGTGTGTGCTCACACACCAGCTAGCACAGGGTTTTACAACTGTGTTTTTGACAATGGTGTGAGTTGGACCTCTAAGCCAAGCAGTGCCGATGTCTTGCTCAACCACCTGAGAGCCGCCTGGGTGTGGATACATTGGACTGAAATGCAGTGCTGGATTGTTTAAGGCTTGTGTCCAGACTAGCTAATAATTTAAGCCCACAGTCGCTAGGTTGCCAACACAGAGCCCGACGCATCTCTGACAAGGAGCAACTTGAACAAAGTATAAAACCCACTGACCTCCACACACACACACACACACACACACACCATCACACACACCTCCCCCCTTCTGCGCATCTGCCGGTGTTGCTACGGCATTCCAACAATAGCGGATTCTCTCTCTCTCTCTCTTCGCTCTCTCTCTCTCTCTCCTCTCTCTCTCCTCATCTCTCTTCTCTCACAAAACACACTCTCTCTCTCTCTCTCTCTCTCTCTCACACACACACTCTCTCTCTCTCTCTCACACTCTCTCTGCTCCACCAGCTTCTGTTCTCTAACCAACCAGCCAAAGTCCATCTATGTCTCTCTCACTCTTTTATCTACACATGCTTTCTCTCTCGCTCCTTCATTCCTGACCGTGTCTTTCTTTTCAACGCTCCGCTCATTTCAGCCGGGTCCCCGAAACACCGAGGTGCTTTTACCAGCTTCACTTATGTCTCTTTTCTCCTAGTGCCTCCTTCTTACTGTTTGAAAGTGTTACATACCACCATTCATATAGTGTCAGTCTTAACTGTTTTTCAACTTTGTACCTCGTTCTTTCTGCCAGAGGTGCCTGTGGAGATGCCAGAGCTAATGTTGGGCCCTCATTTACTCAAGAATTTCATATTCAAAATGTCTATTATCGGCAACCCTGCACTGTAAATGATCTAATAACAAGTGTGAGGCTCTAACTCTACAGGATCTCACTTTAAACTGCTTATAATATGGGTTACCTTGCACTCACAGCCAATTCTACCGGGTCAGCTAAAAATACACCAATATCTAGCGTAATGTCTGTCATTTTTTATCCTCCCCCTTCTTTTTTTGAAAATGGCTATTCTATATCATCCAGGGACGAGCCAAAAAAGATACATAAAAATAAGATCTTCTACTGGGGGCAAAGCTAGAGGCTCATTTTGTTGGCGATTCACAGAAATAAACTGAAGTATTGTGTAGATCTGCACTGGGACTCATGCAAAGCTTTAGCACAGACGATATTACACGATACCCACTTTTCACAGACAATTCCCCTCTCAATAAAGCAATTTTTTTTCATTTCCCTTCTAAAAAGCCACACATGACATCACATCACTTCTCTTTTCTGCTTCATTCTGTCCTCCTTTCATCAGTCTTGTTGCATTCTCTCTCACTTTCTGTACTTTTCGGTTGAACTTTCAGCCAACTTTGCTGGCCTAACACACCGTTACCTGTGCTGCCACAGTACATGGTAGGGTTACACGATATTGAAAAAAATGTGATATTGCGATACTGATTATGAATATTGCGATAGATATTAATTTTGATATTTTTAAACATATATAAACTTACAAACATAATGGGAAAACATCAAAAGTTTTTTACAACACAAGGTTTCTGTCATATTAGACCGGTCCAACCTGAATTAATAAATAAGGACCATGTCTACAGAACAGGACATGTTTTACTGGTTGGACAGTATATAACAGGACACAACTTTTCTTTCGTTTCTCTGATTAGTTCTGTTTTCTTTATCAATTTCTTCACTTACACCGTCACTCTGTTGAAATATGCACACACGTGGTATGCGACATAAGGTTTGTCACGTAATGGACCCGTGCACTAGCATGTGCAAGTGTCACGGTAACTGGCCAATGAAACGTGATCATTATAGCGTTTCAAACGGGCTCTAAATCCAACACAACTAAGCCACACAACGAATGGACGGTGCAGAACGCCACAAAATATTGCATACTTATTGCAACACTTTCGATATATTGCGATAACAATATTGAGTCGATCTAGCATCCTTAGTACACAGAGCAGACAATTACTTCAAATCATTGCTAAATGAAGAAAGAAAACTTTTCAAGTGCATTTTGGGGCTCTACAATCCTTTATACTGTACATGCTGCATGCGTATAATCTTTGTAAAGGTTAACTTTCCCTGTTTCATCTGTTGTTTCTCAGTTTTCCTTCCCTTTCTTCCCCCAGTTTTTCTCCCTCTCTTTGTCCCCCGCGCTCCGTCTCTATATGTTTGTTTCTGCGGGTCTCAGCAGACCTGTCAACTTGTCAGCGCTTTCTGAAAACACTGCCTTTTCTTGCTCTTTACTTCCTTTTCCTGTTGTTTTTTCACCCTTACATTTCTCTGTTGTGTGCAGCAGACACTCACGAACACGCACACACACACACACACACACACACACACACACACACACACAAACTAATTCTCTTGCGCTTCGTCTCAAGTACATCCTCCCGCTGTCTCGCGCTCTCACACTCTCGCCATAACCACACTCACACACTGTGCCAAAAGCGCACTCCTACACAAGGGCTAGTGTTCAAATGTTCCAACGAGTATGAGTGGGCTCCAATGAAGAGTGTGTGGCTAACCAAACGCGCGTGTACAAAAAAGAGTCAGAGAGAGAGAGAGAGACTGCAAACCCTTTCAACAGTCAGGCAGTTTGCCTTGCTATCAGCTTCACATTTGCAGGTAGATTTTTTCTTCCTTTGTGTGTGTGTGTCAGCTGTGCGAACAACTCTGAGCTGCATACAAAGTCTGACAGCAACTCCCAAGACGCATCTATGCAAAGATCATTCTCTCTCTGTTTTAAAAAATAAAAACGCCACACACACACACACACACACACACACACACCACACACACACACACACACACACACACACACACACCACACACACACAACACACACACACACAACACACACACACACACACACACCACACACACCACACACAACACACCCCCACCACACAGCAACACACACACCACCCACACACACCTGTAGATGCATGTGCATTTAGCACCACAAGCAATGGAGGACACAATATGTAGGCATACATGTGGCACCTCTCCTCCATGCACAACATACAGAATAAGTGCTGTGGCTAGAAAAACAGAGCGTTTCTGCTGCTCCAGTTCATACATGTCCTTAGGCTCGCTGATAAAAATATAGCACGATATCATTCATATTTTATAGGACTTTTGCAGAATGAGCTCTCAGCGTGCACCAGGCTTTGGCAGTGCGTCTGCATGTGTGTGTCGGCATGTGCACGTCTGCATGCCTGTGGTTAAGAGTTGACTGAGATATTTTGGCCCCTTCCCTTGTTGATCGTTTGCCAGCGTCACATGACTGCCACATGACCTCACTGGTGGCCGATGAATCACGGCCGTAGACATTCAGTCTATGTGTGTGTGTGTTTGTGTGTGGAACTGCTGAATAACAAATGCGCATGGATAGTAAAAATTTTGTTTGACTATTTTAGATGTGATGTAAGATCACACATCGTTTCTCCCAAACTGTCCAGTTTTAAGAATAGGTTTACTTTAACCCTGATGATGACAGGGCAGTTTTTCTTACTTAACCCAGAGTTTTTGGGAGGTTTTTCATAACCGACTGATTTGACAATTTTCCGAACCCACTTCCTTCAATTTCCATGACATACATTTCTTAATAAAAAGATTGACCTACGAGGATTTCACACAACAGCGACAATAAGTTTATCATAAGTGTCATTAAGAAAGCTTTTCCTGACCTCATTTACCACTTATCTAGAAGTCAATATAAGAGCAATGTTATCTTGCTAGCATTCAGTGTAACATTGAAACGCTGACATTCATTGGTCATAGACGGCTAATCTACAAGAAGAGAGCTTTTCTAGTGTACATCCAAAGATACAAATTCAGTTTTTGGTCCTGGTAATTTTGCCTTTTGCCATGTCTTCTTGACATGGAATGTTTTTTTGTAAAAGGAGGTTGATTAACTTTGGGCATGAGGACACTGAGATGTGTTGAACAGGGGGGTGTTGGTCTATGAGCGGTGCAGGCCATTAGAAATAATGGCTTTTAGAGTGCAGGGCTGCAGTTCTTGTGAAAGCCACTTTACAACATGTGTGAGGACTTTTACTGCATTCATTCTTTAATTCCTCAACCTAACCTTAATCCTCTCCACTGCATTCCTAACATTAACTCTAACATTACCAAAAGTTTACCCTAATTCTAACCTTAACACTAAAACCAGGACAAACGGCTTACAATAAAATCATGTATAAAACACTTGCAAAGGGAGTACAAGGCATAATTGACCATAAATGCATGTCTTTACCTGATTGACTGGACCACAACTGCTGAGAAGTTATAATTGAACATTTGTGGGTCAACAACGTAACCTGAATTGTGACTCTCCCCTGACCAACACATGCTTCAGTAGTTTAAATGGTTTTCTTCAAATAGCTCTCTTTCTCTAATCCTGCTGTTATGTTGTGGGTCAATTTGAGCCATTAGAGCTTTGAGTTAGTTCATTCCATTATGGCACATGATCATGTGTGTGACAAAGTCTGACAGACTCCCTAGTTGAAACATGTGTATGGCCCTCATGCCTTAATACAATACTTACATCACTTAATACTTAATTTACATCAGAGTGCCTTATTTTTTCTCCGTACTGTCAACTAAAGAAATAACTTGCTGATTGCAAAAGTTGAGTGGTTGGCGATTATTATTAATCCGTGGTTTCTTGCAAAATTCTGAAAAGGCCTGGATATTATCCTCCACCTTTTAAGAATCAGTACTGCCTGGTTTGTCTTTGTTTTGTTGTCTCTGGCTGACAACCAACTCTTTTAGATAACTCCAGAAAAACTGACAAGTGACTGAAGGACACACATTTGAAAGCCAAACAAAACCACACCCACTTTGTTTTATTATTAACAGGAATATAAAATGGAATTGCCAGAGGCCTTGGCATAGTATGTCTATCCAATTTAGTTTCTTTCATCGGTTTAAGACAAGTACAGTACACACCCTTTAACAATAATGTGTTATGTGGATTAGAAGGAAGTCAAATAGTATATTTCTGTGGACATGTTTCAGCAGGTGAAAACCCCCCACAGTGCAATAACACTAAATTAAAAATGAATCAGTGCAGACGTCGTAAATCCAATCTGTGAAGTTGTATTCACACGATTTAAACAGATAAAGTGCAATGTCAAAACAAAGTGCGCTCACTATTCTTGTAAAGTCATGAATAGAACATTTAAGACCTACTTAACACCTATACTGCCAAGTATCTATCTCCTTTTTCTTTTCTTTTTTAACAGTGGGGCCACGTAATCTGTTGATTCTGTTCATTGTGCGTTCCTGCAGCTAAAGAGAAAGACTGAAAAAGGAAAACTGAATTTTCCTCACAGGGGAGTTAAGTTATGACTATCTCCGCCAGACCTTAGTTTAACATTTCCAGTTATGCTGTCACTTTTATACTTCAGCACATTTGGATGCCAATGGCTTGGGATGCGATACCAAATTTAGTAATTTGTGATCCAAAAAGGTTAAGATAATTACTATTAAAACAGTGGTGGAAACGTAAATAGACCGGTGTTGCTAATTGATATCTTGATGGAGTGAAAATGGCCAACTATGTGAGACTACATACAATGTCCTACTATCTTCCAGTCTGGTCTGGAAATTACTGAACCAATAGCACGACTATATAATCGTGTTCTCAAGATCCACAGTAATCTTTCAAAGTGGACTCACCATTGCATTGCACTCACACGCTCAAACGGTCTGGCTTACCAGAATCATATCAAACAGCCACGCTATTGCATTTTATTTTCAGATTCAAAATCGCACATCACCAACTCTTACTGCACTTCTCCCAACCCACAATACAACACCAGTACACCTCACTAGGTCAGTCTCACAGGCATTCATTCCAGTACCACCCCCCCCCCCC
>NC_045752.1:3558982-3559172 GCF_008692095.1 Etheostoma spectabile
CCCCCACACACACACACATAAGAAAAACAACTATGGTCAGAAATCCTTTTCTTTCATACAAAGTTTGGAATGACATTCCCCATCAGATCAGAACACTACCATCCATCACACACTTTAAAAAGGCATACAAACGGTTTCTTCTCAACAGTTACTTGCACTCATTAATTTTAATCTGTTTATTGATCCCCTA
>NC_045752.1:3559182-3559329 GCF_008692095.1 Etheostoma spectabile
ACAATTTACACTCTGTGTCCACACTTTGTTGGTTTACACACAGTCCTGAACTACACACACACGCTCAGGATTTGTACATGCACTAATGGAGAGATGTCAGGGTGAGTGGGCTGCCAGCCGAACCAGCGCCCTGAGCGGTTGGGGGGG
>NC_045752.1:3559339-3559424 GCF_008692095.1 Etheostoma spectabile
GTGCCTTGCTCAACAGCACCTGGCAGTGCCCAGGAGGTGACGTGGCATCTCTCCAGCCACACTCCCTACTTTTTGGTCCATACGG